>NW_010392576.1:45807-71907 GCF_000710305.1 Buceros rhinoceros silvestris
TCCTCCCCCCGTTCCCCGCCCCCCCCCAAGCAGCATGTTGGCCTTCAGCACCATCACTGACTGAAGTGTCAAAAGGAGTTGTATTTATAAATCCTGAGCTTGGGATGTTGGTTTCTTGGTTTATAAAGCAAAGACTACTGAAAGTTGTGTCGGTACAGCATGTAGATGCTCTCTTTTGACTAGTTGCATGGAATTGGCAAAACCGTTTTCAGATCTTTCAGTTTTTATTGTGCAGCCTTTTAGACTCTCTCGTCTGTTTCCTAATAACATATAACGTATTCTCGTCTTTTATGTAAAACCTTGCATTTGTAGATGGAAGAAGGAAAAGTTCATGAGTGAACTTGTCTGTTAGAAGATAAGAAATGGAGCTAGGTTATTTAGATGGCCCTCTTCCTACTGTATTATTCTTTAATAATATGGTCTTTAATAATTTCTGATATGGTTCTGATTTCCTGAATTTAGTAAAGGTTTGGTAAATGACTATGACCTCCTTGTTTTAGGTAAAAGTCAATAAATAGTAATTTTATGGTGTTTGTTGCTGATCATAGTAAAGAAAAAGAGTAAATAATGTATGATTTACAATTCCTTCTAATACACTTTGTAGTAAGTGGAGTAACAAAAATCTAAATATATTCAGATCTATTTTGTAAGTGATTATTTTAGGACTGGTAGGTCATGAAGAATTTTTGTCTTTGTATTGAACTTCTTCTGAGTGAGGAGCAATGGCTGCTCATAATGAATTCTGAGCGTGGAACCAGTAATGTCAGCAGTTTAGCTTAGCAAATCCTTTTCTTCTTTCTCTGTCTTCATTGCTTTATGGATGTCAGCAATAAACCAACACAGACGAAAAGCTTCAGAAGTGGCAAATGTCTGAGAGAGTGTTAATGCCGCAGTTTGATCCATGAAGGGTTATAACCTTATTTAATGTTGGTAAGGGAGACCTCTTTCAGGGATGTTTAGTTCCAGTGTCTGTCTGTTTGTCAAGGACATGCTGTCAAAGGATCACTTGAACAGGTGCTTTTATTTAGCTGTAAAGGATAACAGGATAAAGTAAAAAGGAATTTTATTTCTATATCTGAAACAGAGTAATAAATTAAGCATTTGAACTGATCTCTGAAACTCCAGCTTTCTCACAGTCGGAGATGGGCAATTCAGGATTTAGCTGTGGTTAATGCTACTTGTGTGATGATCCTTGTACAATTTGTAGTTGTTCCTCAGCCTGCAACTTCTTAAATCTGACCTGCAAAGGGAACCTAGGCAAAGAGGAAGAACACTTAATACCCAAATATTCTTTTGAATGGCTTTTTCTCAAGAGCTTCCCTGATCAGGTATTGCAAATTTTGCAGGTTTTAATGCAAGTTGAGAAGATAAGACATGACATCTCCCATCAGCTTCTGTACAGCGTCCCATATCCTAAATGTGTTTGTTTTGGTACTGCTTGCTGTTACCAGATTTCTTCATTTCTGCATCTTGGTGGTTGTTGTTGTTGTTGTTCATTTGTTTGTTTTTTCTTGTGGCTACTGTGTTTTCCCTTAGGGGTAAAGAAAGAGTGGATAGACTTTGAAATGTCATCCATGCTCTGCATGTTTCTGTAACGCAAAAACATTGCAATACCTGTCTCCATTTTATGTGACTTCAAGAAAAAACATAAACGAACAAAACCCCCCATGTGTATTAAAAACATAAAACCGATCCATATGTTGTGGTCCTGGGGCAAATTCTTTTTTCCCTCCCCATCTTTTTGGATTTATGTATCTGAGGTACTACTGATGGTTTTGAAGAAGTTGCCTGTCCAGATTTTGTCATTCAGGTTCCCCCAAATTACTTGCTCATCTTTTCCTTGCATTGGCTAGTTCCTTAACCGTCATGAGAAATCATCTTGTACTTATGTCAGCAGAGGGAGATATGAAAAACAGATCACACTCGGGTACTGATCAGCTTTTCAGTTTTCCTCTAGTCAAAAATGTCTGAATTTTTTTTTATTGTAATTATATATATTCCGACTTGAACCTCTGCCAAGTTACTTGAGCTAAAGCAACCAGTATATATATAAAATTTGGAATAAAGCAATTTTAATGTAATAAATAATGGGTAGTAAAACCCCCCCCCCCCAAGATCTGCTGTTTTCTGCTGAGCTTCTTATATTCCTGTTGTCATTCTGTAATAAATTGTGGGGAATTTAATATAAGAACTGGCTTTAACTTTCTGGGGTTTTACACCCCTGTTTTCATGTCTTCAGAACTTTACTGAAGTGAAAGCAGTTCAATCCAAATCCATTCTAGCATGTCTCTAAAACTGGTGGGACAAGGTCGGATTGTGTGATTACTTTGTGTAGATTGATGCAGAATATTACACTGGTTTATGATCAAGCAAACACACATTTAGTATTAAAAATACTCAGTGCAGTTACGATTTCGATGCTTGATCTTACCCGTGAGCTAAGAGTGCAGGAAATATTCTTTTATTCTAAAAAATAAAACTAAATTCAGAATTTTTGTTCAAGAGAGAATATCTGTTTTTGGAATATACTGAAAAATCTACATTATAATGGAGTATTTAAAGAAAAAAACCCCCAATATTCCCCTTCTGTAAATAGCTTACACAAAATCAACCTCACTTAATTTTTATCTGTATTGTTTCCTTTTTCACATGCGTTATAACATGTGGACGAGAGACATGTTCGTTAAAACCATGACTTGTAAGCTTAGAATGAAGAATTAATTAGATTTAATATCAAAATAATGGGATGAGAAGTGGGTACTAAAGTTACAGCATGCATTTGTGACCTCAGTGTTTTTAACATTCCTCAAATACCAGATATGTCTAGTTCTCGGCATCACCTCATGATTATTCACTATAACTGCATACCAGAAAAGCTTATTTCACAATCATTTTCCTTCATTCTGGCCCAGTAATATACTTGTAAAGACTTGTTGGCATTTGCAATTTTCAAGATTTGTTGTTGGATCATTTTCATATCTGTTTCATGTCTTGTATATTGAATTTGATCTCCTTCTCCGAAATAACAGAGGAATTGGCAAGACCTCTCAAAAAGTGGGTGGAGAGTACGTTCTCCCCCCAAGCCCCCCACCCCCCATTTAGATACTTTGCTCACATGTTAGCAAAGGAAGCAGCAACTTCTGTAGGAGCAGCTTTTCAGTATCCGCAGCAAGTTGTCATATTTGCACCGAGTAACAAAAAGTGCTCGGAAAAATCTCTTGCTGTTTTTGGTTATGGCTGAATCATTTATATAAGCATGTCTTCAAAGTTCTCTGTTTTGAAATTCAAGATTTGTTTCTTGTTCCATTTTAATCAGTACTGTTACTTAAAAGGATGTGTTTTGGTCCTTTTATGTCTGAATGTCTTTCATCTAAGAGATCAGCAGCATTTCCAACTGTGTAATTGGAAAACTGTTTGGGAGCATTGTAACAAATGAATACCTACAATTTTCTTTGTTCTTGGGTAATACAACTGTGAAGACTTCACGTGAATTGGGTAACCATTTCCAGTTTATATAACCAAAGAGATATTAAATGAATGGAAATCCATTCAGTAACAATCATTTTTTCAAGTTTGATCAGGCTTGAAAGATCGAGGTTAGTTTTTTTGTAATAGCACGCTTCAGGTGGAGAGAGAGCAGTTGAGTATGCCTGAGAAGGCGTATTGGAGTAATAAATTCCATGGAATCTTATGCTATTGATAGTTATTTAAATACATTTCAGTTAGGTTTAAGATTAAGGCATATCAATGTTTAATTTTGTTTATTCTGGCTGCCGCAAACATAATTTTGTTTGTATTTTGCCTGGTAAAAGCTAAGTAGATAGTTTTCCGTTAAATGTTCAATTGTTCATTTCCCAAAGTGTTTTATTTTACTTCCGAGGTGAACAATGATATAATTAAGGAAAATATAATCGAATGTTGGGGTTTTGTGCTGACTTTGGCTTTGGACTGCAAGTAGTGTAGGGGTGTTGTGGCAAAGTTAGTCTAAAACCACTTAACTCCTCAGTCCCTGAGTTCAGACTGTGAATTCATAGATGTAACCAGAGTGGGTTGGTTTTAGTAAACAATTTCAGGGGTGGTTAAAATGGAAAGGCAGAAGCGGTTTAGCAGAAAACCCGCAAGAGCCTTCTTAAAGGTGTTAGTTGCACCTCGTCTGTCAGAACTCACCATTAAGCATAATGGAACACTTCAGAATTCCAGCAAACGAGAGGTCCTCTTCACTGGCTCTCCTTCCGTTTGTAACCTGTTTCTGTAGGAACTGTAAGTGCATTCATTGACAAGAGTATCTTTTAACAATCCACACTGGTAATTTGATGGTGATGAAAGCGTTTGTTAGAAATGGTTACATGAACGGGAATATCTGGTGACATGTTTTGTGGGTGGTTTTTTTCTTTTTTGATGAAACGTTTTGAGATTACCAGACACTAAATAGGCATCTTTTCTGTGATCTATACCGAAGCATTTTAGGGTGTGTAGTATGGGATAATGACATACTTCTCGCATTATTAAGGTGTGTCATTATTACGGCATATGCACACCCTCATGTCTTACTATTTAAATGTGCTAGTGCCTATAAGCTTTCCTTTTAAAGTATTAACTTACCCCGATGAGTTAGGTCACAGCATTTTAATGTACATTATTTTACCTATTATGGATGATACCTTCCTTGTGGGTTGCAAAAGTAATACTACAGTGGAAACCTTAATTAAATTAGGGATCAAATTTAGTAGTGGTTTCTGAAGTGTCTTCAAAGAAGGAAACTTTTATGACTCTTGTCTCTTCAGATTATCAATTGTAAGTGTGGCAGAAAAGAGCGTATCTTTACAATTTAGTGTCTGGCTATTTTATGTCTTGAGTGAAGTAAGAATGGAGCGGTCCCAGCTGAGCCATCTAGCATTTTGTTTTGGTGTAAGTTATCCCTGCTTCAGGTTTTCTTGTTTGGGGGGGGTGAGGTTGTTCTCTATGCCAGAACTGATCCAGAATGAGAGGAGAAAGCAAACTAGCTAACCTAAGCTTTAATAAGATTTGGAAAGTGAATTCTTGTGTTTCAGACCCCAATAAGAGAGGGTGTGCAGGGGAGATATATGTATTCCACTGAGACAGCTTTAGGGTGACTTGCTGTTGAAATTTCAACCAAGTGGCTAAGAGCTGACTGTGATTTCTGTAAGGTTGTGTTCTTAGTCTGTACGTGTTACCTTCCACTTCTGTAAAGTATCTGCTCTACTGCAACAGGAACAATATGAATTTTGGAAGGCTGTGCTTTAAATGGTAATTTTAGCAGTGTAGCAGATAAATAGTGTATGCTATTAATTTTGCTACTACAAGAAAAGTTATGGTCTTGTAGTTAAGCTACTTTCCATGGTCATGCAGCGTTTATGGGAAGATGCTGAAAACCAGGGCCTGGCTTGCTGAGGCCCTTATGATAATCCAATAGCAATGGAAGTAACGATACCCTAGGTCAGGATAAAAATTTATCAAGCTTATGTCTGGAATCCGCCAGGAATCAGTGCTGGATGGTTGGGGAAGGAGTGAAAGAGATCGTGAGATGACACATTCTTCTTTTGACAAATACACTGGCATGTGTTGCTCCAGGTGTAAGAGGCTTCCTCAGTGAAAGGGTGCACTGGGGCCACTGTGTGTCCTGGTTCCTCAGGAGCTTCTCCCCCCCATTTCTTTGAAAGTTTTAAAGCCCATTATTCTTTTGTCCTTTGTAATAGGCCATGGCAATGTGTTCTGCAGATTCACTGTGTTTTGTGAAAGACTTCCGTGTTTTATACCAACATATGATAATTTTATGTAGTACTCTGTATTTAGTTTTCATGAGAAATAATTATTTATGTTACTGATTCGGTTCATAAGTATGTAGATGTCGCTTCTATTCCTGTCCTAGAGCATATTTTTTCCAAGATGGAGAAACCCCTCTGATACAATCTTTCCGTGTGCAGAAGCTCTTCCAAGCCTCTGGATACTGTTGTTACTCTCTGTGACTTTTAGTTCAAATGTATTATTTTTTGAACTGCGGGGACCAAAATGGCAAGTCTGACATTTGTACCTCTCGTTTCCTTTCCTAATAATTTTGAGCATTTGAATTTTTTTTCCTCATGGTTACTATACACATTAAAGTGAAACACATTTCAGGTTTTTCTTCCTGCGTGGTAACAATGCAGTCTGTCATTGCATACACATCTTCAGGATTTTTTTTTTTCTCACATGTTTTAGTTTCCACTTCTCAGGAATCATGTGATACCTTATTACCCAATTCCTTAGTCTTATGAGACCTTTTTATATACTATCATAAAAGACTTTAGCATTGACTGTTCTGAACACTTCATCTTCCGTAGACTTCACCAGTTCATTGTGGAATTTCTTTGAGATGTTCAGAAATTGTCTGTAGAAAATGAAACAAAAAACCCCGAGTCACTCAGTTCCTACTACGTGTGCACGGATCCCAGCAGACGTCTATGTGAATATTGTTTCTTTTTCACCTCCACTGGGAAAAACTAACCATTTATTCCTACTCATAAAAATTGGCTATTAGTCCAGAAAAGAACTGTTAACCTTATACCATAACAGTTTAGTTTAACTGAGAATTTTTGGTGGATGTTCTTGCTACATTTTTTTTTTTTTTTGACAAGTGATCTATGTTGTTTTATTGATTACATCCATTTGCTTTTGTTGAAGAGCTGGTAATAGATGGATGACTTACAATCTTGGTGTACAGAAGACTTTCTGATTCTTTTCCAGTATACTTTATTTATCTGTAGGATTGCTAGCTCTGTAATTTAACATTTTCTACAACTTTGCTACATGTAGAGCAAAAATTCTGGTTAACTTCAATGCTCTAAAAATGGATGAAACATTTGCCCATCTTCCAATAACCTGCTATCGGCTCCAGGGGTAGAAAGTGAAAACGGCGATTTATCTCCCTCTGTATTTAGTTTACACAGAACTCTTGAAATAATACTGTCTGTTCCTGGTAGTTTAATTGTTACGTATTAGTTTTCTGAAATCTTTTCTGTCTTCCCCTCTGAAATACAGTTTTGTTCTGGAAACTTCCTGAGGGACCTCACTAGGGAATAGTATTGTAGAAAATTCTTACCGAGGTGTATTTGTGAGCTCTTGATTAGTCTTTCTTTGAGTGATCACTTTACCTTTGTTCTCATTATCATTGTCGTCCTCAGTCTTTACAAGCTTTCAACTTCTGATGAATTTTGTAATATATTTTAGTAGTCATTTGTACTCCATAGCAGGCTCTTCCACCAAATTTCTCAGTTACTTTTATTTGTAGTTTAACTTGCTGGAATTTATCCTCACTTTCCTTAACACGGACTACTTTTTTTTTTCCTGATGGTTAATGGTATTGTTTCCAAAAAGTAATTATGGCTACCCTGTGATACTAGAAAAATAAGTTTTTCTGAAAATAGAGTACTACATTTCCAAGAACAGGATTCCATTCGCATCCCTTGAAATGTGCTGTGACCTCAGCAGGCTTCAGATTCGTCACTTCTTTAGGAGCAGTCAAGCCTACTTGAGGTTTGTCACGTTGACATCTAAAAAACGACTTGTGACAAGTTCTTGCTGCTACCAGTTACATTTCTGCTTCCCTGCCTTTAGAGCCTGTGTTTCTTTACCAGCTGGGTTTATTGTTACTGTGAGGGTGTCTTCTGCTGAAAGAGGTTCCAGGTCCTGTCTTAGAATAATGCTCTCCTAATGTGAGACTCCTCTGTGCTGAGAAAGAAACAGAGGCTTGAAGTGGGACTGTTTTGTGTGGCCGCCTTGTCCCGGCATGGTCTGACTGGCCTGCTGCTTTCCTGCCAGCAAAGCAGCCGCACCGCCTTGGAGCAGCAGTGCCTGCGCGCAGCTTGCCCAGGCAGCAGCGTGGGCCACCTCGCTGTAGCCTGGGATGTGACAGGAGGAGGGAAGATAGAAGAGTTGTTCTGGATGATGATCTTTCAGCTCTTACATTTTCACTGTCAATTTTTTCTTAACTTTTCAATTGGTACTTGATTTAGGAATATGTACTTTAAAAAGTTGAAAAGAATGAGTTTTAATGAGTTTTACCAAGCAGGGCTTTTGACTCCAGAATTTCCAACCAAGTTGCCAGAGTGTGCTTTCATGAAAGCCTGTGACCAGCCCACTTGTGTTCATTTGGAATAGAGCTCTGGAGCTTGTGGTACTTGTCACAGCTTGAATTTCCCTCCATAGGAACAGTTTTGAAGTTCCCATACCAAATCTCTTCTTTGTGATTATCTTTCCTCTTTGAAATGTCTTTGTATATGTTTTCACTGCATATGGTGTATTTCTACGATGTGTACCTTTTATTCAGGTTTGCGTGAAAATAATGTACCTCTCCTGAAAATACCCGAGGTGATGAAAATTGGCTGTTTAATTTTATTGCTTAGATAGGTATTTCAGGTATAAAGAGCTCTTCAACAAAGATACTGAAGATATTTTCATACCCAAGTGGTAAGGCTGTATGTGGTACTGTTAAACATGAGTACTTTTCTTAGCTCTTGTTCCTACATCCCCTTTGGGCTACAGCTGTGCTATTAGAAGTGATCGCAGCCTAGTCTGCCAGTAACTCTTTCATCAGCTCTTTAAACTGCAGGCCAGCCGTAATGTCATACCCTCAGGTAAACTGGCAGATGATGTCAGAAAGCTTGTATGTTGATTTATTTCCATTTATTTTTAGTGTGAAATTTCCTGTTCCATTTCTGGATGTTAGTAGGAACCGATACTGCAACGGTATGGTTTCCGTTTCCTATAATCTTACTGCTAAGTAATTTCTGGTAAGAAAAGCAGTGCAAATCTCAAAGTGTGGATCTAGTGTAAATTAAGAAATATTTGAATCTGTATTACATTGCTCAGCATGACGAATTGATATGTGGAGTATGTTAAAAACTCACAGTTCTTGGTTGGCAGGTTCTAAGATATGTCTTTCAGCCAGTAGGATTTTCCTTGTGTCTTAGCCTTAAAAATAAAGAAAGAAGATCCAGACAGTACCTTTTTTACTTGTACACACAGATTCCTTGGTAGAGTCACAGTACTGAAAGTGGTCCTTTTAGTTTTTATTGTGTTTTTACTGTGGCTTTTAAAATGCCTCTAAATAAGTACTCGCGTACTTTAAAGGGAAGCAGCGTAAATGCATGGGGTGCTGGTTACTATTTTTGTCTTACTCAGTATGTTGTATTCAATACAATAATGTGTTCGCTTTTTAGTAATACAGTAGCTATTTTTTTGTCTCATTTTGAATCAAATTAATCTTGTTCTTAAACTCTGTTTAAGATAAAAATTTATGTAATACTTTGTTTGGGGCAGGGGAGAGAAGCGTGTTAAAGGCTCTTAAATGTTGAGGTACATTTCTGCAAGTCTATGTGAATACTTTCATGTGGTTTCACTGGAAATGACCAGACAGAATATTTTTTTTCTTTCCCTCTTAGTTGTCAGTATTTCCTTCTAAGAGTTTTCTAATTTTTTCCTTTACTCAGAATACTATTATTATATTACAAATCCCAAACCCTACTGTCTCTGGAAACAGTTATTTTAGATGAGACATTAGAATTATGTGTAATATGGGCAATTTTTTTCTTAAGTATTAACACTTGATAATTTATTCCTTATGTATTTTGAAAAATAAATTTATTCATTCTTGATATGATAATTTACTCTTTATATCATCAGTCATGAGTTCTGTTTGCACGTTTTGCTATAGCGTTTAGTGCAAATATGCAGGAGTATAATATTTTATCTTGCGCCTTTTTTGGTGCTGGCATTAAAAGAATATATTTAGTCAGGTATTTACCATCTGAAGGTATTTTCATGCATTTCAAAGTTCTCACCCTTGGTGCTCCAAAGTGTCTTTGCTGAAGTGAATTGACATTTAAGAATCCTGTTGTTAGAGTAACCAGTAGAAGCTGGTTAGCATCAGTTACATGAAGTACCTGCAAGTATCTGGCTTCCAGCAGTTGCTGGAATCTCATTCGAGAAGATAGGTGAGTCGATACGCTCAAGAGCAGGGCTGCCATCCAGAGGAACCTGTGGAGGAAGGAGGAATGAGCCAGTGGAAGTTTTATGAAATTAATCAAAGACAAATGCAAAGCCTTGTGCTTGGGAGGGAAGAGGCACCTGTAGTGTTTCAGGCTGGAGACTGACTGGCTGGGGAGCATCTCTGCATCCCGCCTTGTGACAGGTGTCATTACTGAGATACAGACTGTTGGTGCAAAGAGAAGAGGATCCCTGTTGAGGGAAATAGGAAAATATCAGCTGTTAATTCTGCGGAGAGCAAAGGATGATGTGGATTTTTCCAAGAACTTGAGGAACTCTGTGGTTAGATGTAGTGGTTCTCCATATTCAAGCTTCTGAAAGCATTTCAGTTAGTATTTCCTTATTTTTCAATTGTGGGTGTTTAAAGAAACAGTGGATTCAGCCATTCTGAATAACAGAAATTAATGATATGGTTCCTGGTACGGATGTAAATTTATTTAATTTTACTTAAGTCTTTCCCTGGACGCCATGTTCTTTCTGCACAATACATGGTGACATATTTCATGGTAGTGTGTTTAACCTTGGAATTTTAGTTGTTTGGGGAAAAGCTGTATCTTGAAAATACATCTTGTAATTCAGCTAGTTTTAGAAAGATTGTCAGGGGTTTCTTGTGTGCGTATGAACTATAGCAAAGCTGTCTTTGGGGAAAATGGGCTGTCAGTCTCTCTGTTTCTGTATGTGTTCAGGTCCGAAGTGTTTTGAAGTGGTTTAGCTCAGTGAAAACATCTGCGAGGTTACTCTGCAACTTGCAGTTGCACATAGCATAGCAAACGAGTGATGTTTGTTCTGCATAAAAAATGACATGGCAGTTTCTGTAGTCTAGAAGGAACTTGTACAGAACAAGATGGAATTATTCCATAGACCCTGGAAAGTATTTTCTCATTGAGGCATGGACACCCACAGGACCAGTACTTTGCATTTGCCTGCGTGGAACATGTTGAGGTTCCTGACTCAGTCTGTTTCTGTAAGCTGAACAGGTCTTCTGCAGTAACAGTGCTAGTCTGTCAGCAGCTCCCTCCCCACCCCAGCTGGTATCACCTGCATTTTGATCTGACTATGTCCAAGTATCAGATAGCTTAGCTGAAACAGGAGCATAAAGTAGAATTACAGAGAAGGCAGTATTGACAGATTTATTCAGAAATGTGAACAATTTAAAACACCAAAAAGGGCAATCACTGCCTTGCAGAATGGCCCTGCTACTGAGCAGGAAAGGCAGAGATGAATCCCAGCGTATGTAGCTCACTGAGTGACTAGCTTGGTCACACACATCCTATGGTTAACTTTGTAGTTGGTTTCTTACCAGTAACAGTGCAGAATTATTTTCCAGCTCTCCTTGTTCTCCCTGCCCAACACCCTAAGGGTACCTAGTCTGGGGAGCAGTTCTGGCTGCCGTTCTTCAGTCTGCCTGTCGGTAACAGCAGAATTCCTTCAGCTGCACAGAGCAAACTACTCCTACAATTGCTGCTGTGACCTGTTAACAAAACCAAAGGATGTATTTCGGAAATACTTTTTAAAGGACCTTGTTGGTAGTAAGTACACTTTTTTTAAAAATAAAACATTTTCAGCATGCTGAGGTGTAACGTAAGAGATAGACCTATTTGTTAATTGCTGCAAGATCCCCAGTGTTCTAATGTAACTGGTGGCCTACTTCACAAACCTGCGTTCAGAAAAGATGGATAAGAAAGCAACTGGTTTAAAAATGCTTTTTTCCTTCGTAGTATTTATGTTGTTGATGGGCTGTCTGCACTCTGCAGCATTGTCACTGGGTTTCTGTTTCCTTGTTGCGTGTGGAACCAGATATGCAATATGTCGGGTTCAGTGATTGCTGTGCCTTGGTTTGTGGTACTAGTCAACAACCTCTATTTTATAGCGATGTGCACTGTTTCTAGAAACCTGTAGAAGGCAGAAGATACCGCTTCTAGGTCACCAAACCACTTCATCAAAAATTATTATAGGCCTGCAAGTTCTTCGCTATACAACTGCTATCAGCCCTGTCTAGAAACGGAGTTTCAGGTCGTTAACTCAAGGTAGCTGTTCCTATGATGAGTACTTCTGATTAGGTGGTAGATGGTGTGTTTGTTTGAAATTTGTAGGTGAACATGTGTATCTGCTGAAAATGCAATGATGGTAAAAATGGCAAACGGTTGGTTTGAGATATTCTCGCGTTTTGTTCCAGAAGGAGTGTGTGTCTTCTGTGGTGAGGGAGGCTGTCAGGTAGAGTGGTCGTTCTCTTCATCGCACACCGATATACCACTTATAGTTACGGCACTTGGAATGTGAGAAACAGCAGCGCAAAGGCTGGAGAAATGAATTCTCCTGCTTTGTCATATAGTAATTTTATTTTCAGGAGTAGCAGAAATTTCTTTCATCGTCAGTGTGTTAACTTACTCATTTTCTTACTTTTCTATCACAGATGTCTAATTGTGGCCAACAGGCAAATATTGCTTTTATTTTTGATTTTTTTAAAAAAATTAAACTCCTTAACAAGCCTATTGGGCATAACAATGGGTCCTTTATTTTGCCTTTTAATTTCTTGAGATTGATTTTTTTTTTTAATTGCAGATTGAAATTTGAACTCTCTTGATTATATAACATGATTTGTGTATATATATGTTTTTAATTTCAGAAATGATGAGAAACACAAAGCCAATGTTTTGCAGTTATCTATTATTAATATATGGATTTATTTTTAATCTTCATAATTTATTATTTCATAATTTCAAAAATTTCTGAATTATTCGTATTATCAAATGAATGTTCAAAAATTTAAGTGACTCCATCTGTTGCAAGAGCTTTTTAATTTAAAAAATAACTATGTCGGGGAAGTGGATATTTTTGTCTATGAAAATAAATGCTTGCTGTTTTTGTCTTTAATATCAGAATGTTTTTTGTTTACAAAGTGCCTGTTAAAAGTTCTGTAGGAATTGCTCTGACATACCTAGATACCTTAAAGATGCAAATTGTGAAACTGTTTTTTTGCATCTTATAGCTGACCTGTAATTAAACTGATGTTTTCCTCCAGTTGAAAATGAGTGGCTTTTTAACGTGCCGTCCTGAAAAAGTGTTACTGAAAAGGAAAGTGAAAATATCTAAATGTTTGTGCTCCATTTATTAGTACTGGAAGACTTCTTTTAATACAGAAAGGGAGTGCTCAGAGAGCGTTAGGCTGAGACCGTTTTGAGTGCAATTTCTTTGAATAATCTCACTGAATAGGTTCCTTGAGGGAAATGAGACTGAAACTTCAACATCCACCCACCACCACCATCCCCCCCCACCATCAGGAATGTGATATACATAAAGGCAACTTTATGGGTAACCTGCAGCTCATGGAAATACATATGTAAGTGTGTGTGTATATATATAATATTTTTTTTAGATCTGTCGAGTTTCTGTGGTTTATTTCGTGTGAGGTTTGTGGAGCAAACCTGGCTGGGGCTTCACCGGATGGTTATGCAGAGAGGTGTTTATCTGACAGAGACTGCTTGACTTTTTAAACTCTCTCATTGTTATAACGCGGTCCCAGCTGTAATGTGGAATGCAGCACGAGCTTCCGGGAAGTACCCGAACCCTGCTTTAAAAATGCCTAAATAGGAGTATCATCAGTTGGTGACTAAGGGTAACTGAACTCAGCTTAGCTATTCTTTAATTCTTTTGTTTTCCTGTCCTGCGGTGAGACATGGTCTTGGCAGTGGGTGTCGTGATCAAGGAAAGGTGAATGCTGCTCATAAAGCAGGAACTGCAGGAGGCTATGTTTGTTTCTCTTACTTGTTTTGTAATGAAATCTGTTGTTTCGGTGAATAAGCAAGAGGCAGTGACATGCAGAATCGCACGTTCTAGTGAGATACTGACCTGCCAAGATTCCTTTTATTTCAACATATTCCAGAAAAAACTTCTGACCAAAAGCATCACGTTGCTTAGTAAGCTTATCTTAGAACAAGAGAATCCAGCATTTCTGGAACTGCAGTTTAACATCTTAGTGTAAGGGATTGGTGTGATTGTAATCAGAAAAGTTGCTTTGTTTGTGTGTGATTGTAAAATTCAGTATTTGACATGTTGTTTTAGTTGCTGCACTATATATTACTTACAGTTGCAATATTTGCTTGTATTGTTGTTAAGTTTTTAAAATGCATTATCAATTTCTCCAATACTCTTTTATGATCTTCCATGTGAAAGGAGATACCTGTTATTTTTCTTTGTACCTTGAGAGTTTTTCTTGCACTGTATAATGGTGGAGTATTAGAGTTAGAACTCTATACAGTTTGTAGCTGAGCTTTGCTGGTGGTAAATTAAACACTGATGTCTTTTCCTTAAGAGTGGCAATGTTTTCATGACAAAGAAAAATTTATGGCTATGCGTACTAGCTGCTTGCATACTTGTAGTACTACACTTACTGCTTACAATATTCCTAGTAATTAAGAACACAGAATCCTGCAGGAAAGACATCATTACTACTTAAAAATACACTTGAATGATTTATTAAGTACTGTTCTTGTAGGGCCTTAATTGCACAGGCAGTTAGAACTGTCTGCAGAGTGAAATGGGCACTTTTTTTTAAAGAGACCATCTAGTACTTTCCTTTTGTTCTAAAAAACCTGAAAGTAGCATGAAATCTTTCAAGTGTGTGCACTGGAATGATGGTAGAACTTACCAGAACAGCTAATTAAACAGCAGATACTTTTTTTAAAGCGAGATGAACAAGACAGCGCAGAGGAAATAGTTAATGGTTCCACAAAAGAAAACTGTGTCTTGAATCTGTGCATGTTTGAGTGCACAGTCGGAGCCAGATCCCGCTGTCCTGCAGGTGGAGAGGCCGCTCAGTCCATGCAGATGATCGCTTTATCCCGTGACCTCGAGTGTGTGGCACGTCGGATAAGAGGTTCATTCCTCTCTCCTGCATTCCATCTCAGTAAATCCTTCCATGCCTGTCACCTTATCCTAAGCATTTTTTTTGTTTTTGTCGGTTCTGAAGTTATTTAGGGAAACCCCAAGAAACAACGTAAGCAGAAAGAAGGATGCATCCTGCTGACATGCTCTTCCTTTTCCAGGAACTGACGTTGTTGTCAGTTTGAGTGACAAACACAGGGGATTTTAAGTTTTTAATAGTTGTGTGAAATAAAATGAAAAGGGGGATGGGGACTGCAGAAGAGTGATTTCAGTTACAGTCTCAGAAGCTGTTTTGTTTTGTAATTAGGCTGCTAACTAAAATACGCAGTTTTAAAAAACTATAGCTGAAGAAAACACAGAACAAAATTCTCTTGGTTCCACAATGGAAACCTGTGCCTTGCTAGTTTTTAATATTCTCTGAGTGCGTAAACCAAACAGTGAATACAGCTAAAGTCACAGACATAATTTATTTGAAGAATCCAGGTCTTTTGCCAAACTCTTTAAAATAGGTTGTCCATATTAAAAGGCAGGGGGCCTCTCCCTTGAGGAGCAGCTCTTTGAAATTTGGCAGAAGTGAGCAAATTTTTAATTGGAGAGCTCTGACAGAGTGTAAAGACACCTTTCTGTTTACATTGAGCAGTAGAACAGACAGCTCTTGAGTGCAGATCCCACACTGGCTCCTGCTCTGTGTGGTGCAGAGCTGTCTTCTGACGGCTGTTCCCAGGGGTTTATTGCAGTGGTGAATAATTTAATTAGAATTAAAAAGAATTTCTTGGTAGATGAATAAATGTAGACAGTAGTAATGTCTCAAGGGAACGAACTTTGAAAAGATTGTAACTTCTATGCTTGTCCAAGAAGTCCAACACCTAATCTCACTAACAGGTGAAAGGGAATATTCATGAGGACATGTTATTCCCTTTCATCACACGTGCTGGGCGTTTTCTCTGTAAGGCGGCATTGAACCACTACTCAGATTTGAAGTAAGAATGAGAAGTAGCCAAGATGTTTCAAATTACAGATTGTGTTCCTTTTCCATCAAATCACCTTTAATTTCTTAAATGTTTTACAGAAAAATATTACCTGAGAAGCTTAAAAGTATGTTGTATATATCTTTCCTTTTCTTCTGGAACCTGGTATATTGCTCTTTCTTGTATAACAAAGAGATACATTGGCAAGTCTGAAGACAAAAATTGGAAACAATGTTAAATGCTTAGAAAAATGTTTTTTTGAACAAGATGAAGTAATTGTAAGATCCTGTGACGTGTGTAGGTGAATAACAAGTTTCTTGTTTTCTCCAATGCATTCTTATATTTCCATTGTTATATAGGAAGCATTCACTGTAGTTGAAGGACTTGCAGAACAGTCAAAGTAACCTTTTAGTTCTTCAAAGTTAAGTTTTTTCAAATCCTTTAACAAAAAAACCAGACTCCCCCCAATTGAGAGAGCTCTGAAATGAGTACTTTGTTCCAACAGATAATTACCAGTGGCATAATGAAATATTTCTTTTGTAAGTAACTGTACAAAATATCAAGTCTTGCCACTTCAATAATAACCAGTGTAATTGCTTGGGAAGCAATTTGTTATCCTACTTATTTGATTACGGTTGTGTGTAGTACTGGTTATCACTGTGAGTCCCTTAACGGCATTTGCTGTACTTTTGTCACAGCCTGTACGGTTATATATTTGCAGTGTAGTACCTCTGTGGCACTCAAGCTGGAGCTGGACATCAACGCTGTTAGCCTACCTCCTCACTTTCTCTTTCAATACTCCAGTTCGGCCTTCGCGTTTATAAGTCAGAGTTTATTAGAGGAATTATATCTGAGCATCTCATATGAGTAATAAATGTCTAGAGCATGTCTCTCTGAAAAGCAAAGCCTGCTTATCCTAGATAAGAAGCATGAACCTAGCAGCAAGTGCAGAGATTTACCATTCGGTCTTAATGTTCCCAGATGTTTACACAGGGTGCTCAGCTAGTATAATATATCACCTTCTCCCCTCAAGAGCTGTGCGCTTTCTCTGAGCTCCCTGAATGCCTCCATCAGTTACCTCAGCTTTCCATTCTGTCATTGAGTTCTTCGTCACTTTGTGCCTCAAGGAAGCAACTCTTCCAAGCAGCTTCCTCTGCTCCTCCTTAGGTAGCTTCCCCTGCTTTAGCTGTCACCAATTTCCTGAAGGAGATGCCGAGTCTGCCTCTTTGTGCCTAAAGCTAGATGCCTCTAAAATGTCAATACTTTTTCATGTGGGTAATAACTGTAACGAGAATTTTTTCTGTAGGGGGAGGGGAAGTTGTGGCAGCATGATGCTGTCTCAGAGGCTACGGGTTAAAAATGGGAAAAGTCTACCATCACGTGCCAGAAAACTCTTAAAAATCCACCAGACTTTTCCAAGCCTCATCAGGCTTGGCAGCAGTACGTGAACTTAAACGTGTGAGTATAATACGTGTGCCCAAACAGTAACGTATATGCACAGAGAAGTGTGAAGTATTTAACAGCTAGCATCTCCGCTGGGCAGAACAAAAGCATTGGTAAGCTATGGGCAGCAGGTTAGTTCAGCTGGTTAGTCTCTTGACTTTGGGATTCAGTTATATGTATTTGGTTAAGAGTGCACAAGGAGCTGTGTGTGTTTGTGTGATAACCTCGTTTACTTGTAAAGCTGAATTCAGTCTATATATGCTTATGTGCGTTTAAGTCACGCAGAGATGATCAGCCTTTGTGAATTGCCACCTGTTTTTGGTTAGAAGAAATCGGGGATTGTCTGAAGTTACATACTTTCAGGCCTCATTTTCTTTGGCAAAAATGCAGGCAGAAGATGTATATTCTTAGGTTGTAAGAATACTGACTAGTTACATTTAGGCATCTTCTTAAATTCTTGTTTAACTACATAATAAAACTTTTCAATCGTAATTAGAAGGCTAAATATTTTTCTGTGTAGCTAGTTAATGTCTTTATGCTGTTGTAAATGTATAGTATGAATTTCAGTTTTGTCAAGAACATTGCTTTTGGAATCATGGTCAAGTGAGAGTGTCACCTACTAGCTTCAGTTCAGCTGACAAACTTAGGATATGCAAACACATCTGTGTGTGTGATTTCACTTAGGTCTGCCTCTGGAATCTGGAATCTTATTAACCCCTATTAATGCTAATGCTTGGGAGTGTTTTTAAGCATTATAGATACATAAAACCCTCCATTCTGTATTGTATCGATGTCAGGCAAGAGTGACTGCTATTAAAAGCGATCTGCTAATTAAAAATAGCAGCTCTGTTTAAGTGGTTACAGTACTTTATCTTGTACAGACTAGTGATTTGCACTGAGGTGGTCATGTTAACATATTCATGACAGTCGCATAATTTTAAGCATATATATTGCTTGGAGGATTAAGTGTTCCTTATATCGAGAAGGTTTTCATAAAACTAAGTAACTTCAAGGTCTGGAATGTAGTCTCTAGTATCACATTGCCTATTTGTTTCTGTACTGCTTATACATTGTGCTTTTTTAGTCAAAGAGGAATGTATGGTGGTTAATTCCAACTTTTGTTTTCAATTTATTTGTTCTGTAAGTATAACTGGATTATTTGTCCTTCTGGCAGCAGAGAAGAAACTAAAGATATATAGACAAACACTAGAACTATGCTTTAAAAAAATCTTACATTACTGTACATGGTAAAGCCTAGTAAAAATTACAATTTAGTGAATTATACCATGTCTCTAATTTTTATGCTGAAACTGGTCAGGGACAAGTTGACTAGAGAAGATGCTATGTGGTATCCCTCATGATAAACTATCAAAAACGATGTCTGGAGGAGGCAGATTTGCAGATGATGTTGGGGGTAGAGTTTAATGCACTTGACAGCAGATGTCATTCAGATGAACCTGGACAGGCTGGAGGATTGAACTGACAGGAACCTCCGGAAATTCAGCAAGAGCATATGGAAAAACTTCAGTACTGCTCTTCTCCATCTGTGTGAGTTTATGGAGCTAAATGAAACTACTGCTCGTGTCCAAAAGCCCACTGTGTTACACTCTTACGCCTAGTTCACTTACTGATTCCGTGATAGATTTAAAAGATTTTAGAACAGCGCCTCTCAGCTTTTCTCTTGTGTGGTTTGGAAACCCATGAAAGTGTCCTGCAGCATAGCTGTCCTGTTTTAAAACAGGCATGCTTGGCTGATCAGCAACCCCCAGAGAAGGGACAAACAGCTCAAGGTGCGAACTCTTGAGTTGCTTTGAGCTTTCTACTCAACTTTTATGATCATCTGATAGGTGTGCTGCTTTCCTGTGTTCTTCAGAGAGACCCAGCTTCTCCTTTCCCTCTGTTGGGTTTGAGTTTATTCTCTCACTGCAGGAGCCTGAGGAGCACTGGTCTGCATACCTGGTGTTCATGCTTCGTTACTGATAGAAGCATAAAAGATTTTTATGTCCTGAAGACTGCGTTAACGCTAATGAGTAGATATTTCGCTGTAGCTATGAACAGTTCACATGAAACTAAAGGACTTTTG
The DNA here is from genome assembly GCF_000710305.1 of Buceros rhinoceros silvestris. Classification (NCBI taxonomy): domain Eukaryota; kingdom Metazoa; phylum Chordata; class Aves; order Bucerotiformes; family Bucerotidae; genus Buceros; species Buceros rhinoceros. The sequence continues at coordinate 65,230 of NW_010392576.1, forward strand.
TTTCTGCTAGGCTTGACTAAAAATTACTTTCTGATACACAGAATTTATAGCGGTAGTATAATTTTTGTATTTATTGTGCCTTTTAGTACTAAAAAAAAGTTAATTTTTCATTTATATTTGCTAAACTTGAAAATTGCAGACCGTAGTAAAGATTACAGCAAGACTATGATGTGCTTAGTCAGCATAAATATCCATTGTGATGGTTTTATGCTTTAGTAAAGCCTGCTAAACCTTCAGCAGCCCATTGAGAAATCATCCAAAGTGAATTTTCAGTACTCTTACCCAAACAATTTTTATAATCTTAGCAAACATACTTCAGCTTGAGCTTTATTTAGATGAATAATGTTTCAAATTTAGCAGCTCAAGATAACTGCTTGGGGGAAAAAATTGCTCTTTGTGGGAAAAGATTGCTGTCCTTTTCAGTGCTTGTCGGTAGGTTTAGTGATACTGGGGCTCACTACAAATTACTTTCTTCATCAGTGCGCGCGGGGTAGGTGTAGGTGTGTGTTTCAGAGATACTTGCAAGCCCAGTTCCTGCCAGGAGCAAATCCAGTGGTAAGAATCTGTGTTCTTGCAGCTCAGGAGAAATTCCAGAGCAAACAGGATGATCTCTCTGCCTGTTCAACTCTTCTGGCTGTTTGGTGTTCTCTGAACCTTAACAGGAAACTTTCCCAGCACTGCCAGTTTTCCGGGATTCATCTGTGGGCTATCCCCTGTGGAGCGCTGAAGACACTTTGTTGGGAAGGCGTAACATGGCTTTAGCCGTTCTGGCAGCCTTTATAAACTATGCATGGTTCATGAGATTGTTTTTCTATAGGCAATTTTTTAATTTTAAAAGGGAAGAATATTCTTGGGAAAGGCTGTTGTTTTCAGGCCTTGTGCCTAGAGGACTTTGCAGCGGTATGTCTAGAATTGCTTGAGAAGATGGGGGGTGGCAGAACTGGACGATTTGGGGAAATTGGACCCTGCTGGAATGATTCTTCTTTCAGACTGCCTTGCTTTCCTCTGTTGTCTAACAGAGATTGGGGTTGTAGCAGGGAGAACATTTGTTCCTGGGATCACTTGCTGTTCAGGACTCCAGATACTGGGATATTCTTGTTCCTTCTCTTGGTGTGTAAGCTTGGAGACTTATCCGTGTGCTCGTTGGGCCACCACGAATCCCGTTGTCAGCTTCAGTGCTAAGCTATTTGCATGACCAAAGACGGGTGGTTTTCCAAAACTGTAATTTGAATAATGGGAATGCAGTCTGTAGTGAAATTCTAGGTTTGAACTGTGCTGGGGACCTGAAAAAGAAAGCATGATAGTTTTATTCTACATTCTGTGAAAAATATGGTAAAGGGGCCAGATCTGCATCTTCAGAGGTTTTGTCCTTACACTTCGTTTTCAACAGAAGAGAGTCTAATTCCAGTAACTGTACATGGAGTTAGACTGCCCAGATTGTGGAAAGAGATTCTTTCTCCTTGGGTTCCTCCATCCGTGTTCCATTTCTTGGAAGTTTAACCCACAGCTACTGCGCTGTGGAGGGGAAATGATGCTGGCCTGGGTCTGACCTTTGCCTAGGAAATTTGCCTTTACATGGTGTTTCAAGATCTGGAGCAGTGGCCAATACAATACAGAAATGACCTCAGTGGTTTCTGCAGTGTCAGCTGGAGCCTCTCTGGGTTTGTTAGCTTCAGATGTGAGCTCAATCCCTGTGAGACTATTCCCACAACACTCACTTCGCAATACTCAGATGCAGGCAAGCTTTCTAGAGCTGAAATTACTAAATTTACTAGTATTACTGAATTTACTAGTGTAAAAGTTCTTCCCAAATGGCAATGTGTGTTGTTTAGGCTTATTGATCTATAATGACTTCTGTTATCAGTTTGTAACCTAGCAGAGCGAAAAACAGAAACCTTGAGTCTCAGAAGGAGGGTGGGTGGATTTTTTTCTCTGTTTCTGGGCTTAGGAAGGAACGTACTCAATTGAATTCACATCTGGTTGGCTGATTTTCTTCATGGAGAAACTCCAAATTCATTGTGAAGATTAGAGTAAGCGTTTATGGGTTTTCAGGATTTTGAATGGAATTTGAAGTATTGTGTTTTCAAGCAGTGGACAAATCAGTTTTCTCATAGGTATTTGTTCATGTTCTAAATTTTGGCATTTCTTCATCTACATTCTAATTTTAAAAATTGTTTTATACTTCATGTTGTGTCTTGGGATTTTGTAATGTGCTCACTCATTTGCAGAAATGCACACAAATTCACTGAAGTTCCTCATGACAAAAAGTTCTCATCTAGAAGATGTTGCCAAGTTAGTTGGAATCAACTTATTTATCAAAATAAGATGCTTATTAATAGGAGAGGAATTTGCAAATCTTAAAAAAATGATGGGTGTATTAATATGCACAATTTGTTTTAAGAGTACAAACATGCAATCTTGCCTTATTTTCTTCCTAGTAATGATTAACAAATGTATTTGTTTCCGAAAGAGATCTCATGAGCGAGATAAAGGAAAAAGGGTTAGCCTGTAAAAAGTGCTTGCCATCCTCTCAAACTTTGAATCCCTTCTTTTGTATTTAAACTTGTAAATGGCCAATTATGTAGCTTCTTTTGTGTAAACTGCTCTGGATTCTTTGAATGTCCAGCATTGCAAAACTTCGGAGTTTTCCACAATTTTGCCATTACATTATTGACTCAGTTTTGGTATGTGTTTCCATTTTTCTTTATAATTATTTATTATAATTGTACTGTATTCCAAGAAGTGCAGAAACTGGAATCTCCTGCTAAACTTTTCTTCATCTTTGTTTGAAAAATTGGTATTTTTCTTTGATTAAAACTGATTCAAAGTATTGCCTAGCTTAGATTTTCCTGTACTTTTAGACATCTGTTGTTTCTAAAGTGTAAGATTTTATAAAGTTGTTATCCTGTATATGCATCTGTCTGCTTATGCAGTAGCCTAAGTCTGAGCGCGAATCTTTGTGCTGTGTGTACACAGGCAGACCAGTTTCTCTACATTATTTCATGCTAAAAAACAAACTTCGGGTTGATAAAAAAATCTTAAGTGTCTTTACTTGACTATAAGTAAACAGTTGTATGTTAATACGTAAGTTGGATGCAGATATTACTAAAGTACTTAATTACTCATTTTGATAATTGTGATATGAATGGCAGCCACGTGAAACGATCATGTGGTTCTACTTGAGATTTGAACTGGTTGGTTGAAGCCGTGTTGTTTATTCTGGCTCAAGAAGAGGATAAAACTTCAGATTGGAAGTTAGTGTTCTGAAGAGCCCTGACAATATTTGGTGTTTTTAACTTGAGCATCTTTGGTTTCAGCGGGAACTTGAATATTGTCAACAGCTTGTTGCAAAACATCTGTGGACAAGGAGTCTAAAGACCAAGTTCAAGAAAAAAATTTGCTGCCAGTTTCGAATGTTTTTAGAAGGAAGACCTGAGAAGATTTAATTTCTGTAAGATTTCTGGAGCTTGTTCCCAAATCCTCCACACACACTGTACAGTAATTGTAGGAGGCATTTCTCTAAAAAGAAGACTTTGTTGGTTAGCCTTGTCAGAAGAGGAAAACCCTGCTGTTAGTCTAGAGATAGAGCTGTCTCCAAAAGTCACTCAGTGGATTGTCGTTCTAATTTCATTTTAATTTCCCTGTTGTGTTGGAAAAGATAATCTCCAGGCTTGTTTAGGTCCTCAATAGGCTCAAAGAGGAGGGTACCAGTAGAATGCTCTTGCTGGCTTACAGGTGACACATTTACAGGTGATGCATTTGCTGGTAAAATTGGTTTGCTGTGCAACAGTAAGTTGTGAAATCATCTTTATATGCTGTCTGAATTTGCTCTTTTTCATAATATCGTTCTAGTAAACTCATTAGCAGGTGGCTGGACTCAGTTGTTCAGGGAGATGAGTAATTTCCCACTCCGAGCTCGCTGCTACTGGGAAGTAGTAGCATCAGTCTATACCCTACTTTCTGGAGTTTGGAACAGTTTCCAAATCAGTGTGGAAATACTGGGTTTGAGATAATTCTCTAGTGTTGGACAGCTTTCTGATGTACTGAAAGAGGCAAAGTATGTAGTTGAGCATCATCTTGTCTCCTTAGGCAGCAGTGCTTTTAGGAAAGTGCAAGGCATTAGAGCAGTTGAAAACAATGCTCGTTTGCATTTAAGCAGTACAGTAAATCGATGACAATTTGCATGCAAGTTAGTAAAAATGTTAAATAAGGTGAAAATATTATGGTGGAACTTCTAAATACATCTTGAATATGCGTTTAATGTTACTTGAAATTTTATAACTTTTTAATCCTAAGAATATTGGCATCAAATCATAGAAGGTGCATCATTAAATGTACATTTCCCTCATGAAATTATCTGGTAATTACACAGCTGTTAGCAAGACATGGGTTTTGTAGAAGCAAGGATATGATCCAGGCTCTCTGTTTGTAACATTTCTTTCTGTTCTAGTAACCTGTGTTGCAAAATGTTGACTTGCAAGCTATCATTCATAAATGGATGCTTATTTTTTAAGGCACGCATAATTCACAGTATCAAAACATGTACTGTCTTGTAATTAATTATCTTTCTCAGCTATACGGTTTCTACATTATGATACTCATTTAGAAACTCCTATCAGACAATGTAAAGATTCCCAACTTTTTTCTTTCGTTACAATTTAAATCCTTTGAAAACCAAGGTAGTTACTTGTGTGAGTTGTTCTTTTACTGTATATTCTAAGCAAGAGACTCTCTTGGTCTTTGTTCTCTGCTGTACTTTTTACTTCACCCTGCAAGCATGGCTTAATTTGCTGGGTGAGCTGTCTCTGCGGCTGTTGTTGAGCTGTTGAAGAGAAAACGGACAGTAGAATGATAGTTTTGAGGAGCAAGTGGACCGAAAGATTTACTAAGATAGGAAGAATTACCCTAGTTTTAACTGTGACCACATTTGTTGGCTAATATGCTTGCAGCTGGGGATTTATATTAAGTCATGCAGAAACAGATCCATTTTCGTCTGGAGAAAGAAGAGATGTGTTTTTTCTCGTGTATCTTGTAAGACACAATTTCCTGACATTGCACTGGTAGTTGTGAGCACACCTGATGGAATATGCCACATTCTCAGTGTCAGGAGGTTCCTTTGTTATTTTTTATGTTTTTACAACTGAGTATATTAGAGAAGGAAAAAAAATCTTCAAATTAGAAGTTAAAGATGTTGGTGAAGATCTGAGTTACTTCATCCAAAAATTTTAAACACGTGCTCGTAATACTGAAGTCTTAATTCATTTAGCTAAGGACAACTGCACCTTGTGAAATGCACAGTCAGAAGTGGAAGAACTCCTGGATTGTTCGTATCCCGTCATATCATTCCAGAAATTGTAATCACTATTGTTACGGTTAGCGGGCGGGGTCAGTCCTTCAGGCAGGAGGCCAACAAGTATGACTGTGCCAGTTTTATGAAGATGGGCTTCCAGAATTGGGCAGTGTTAGGCAATTCAGTTCCATCAGTTTAAATTGTACATAATTTTGTTATTAACGTGCATAGGAAAATCTTTGTTGGAAGAGCTGAAATATGTAAGGCTATTTGGTCCTTATTGCAGTGATTTTGTGTTTAGTAAAAAGATCATGGATTACTTTGTTTCTGATGCAAGATCTGAGATTTCCTTTCTGCACCCTACGAGTTTCATTCTTACAAGATATGAAGTTTGTCTAGGAATTGTTCATCGCTGAGGCTCTGGGGTAGGATACTCAATGTAAGCAAAGAAACACCAAATAAAATTCACAGTGGTGCAGGGAAAAGCACACAATTCTCTCAAGACTGAGTCATGGCTACAGCATTGCTGTCATTTTGTGATTTTGAGGGAATATTTTTTGGAATGGGCAGCTTTTGGTGAGATGTAAAACCAAGATCTACTCACTACAAGCACTAAACATCCGTCCCTGCAAATACAGGATTGTTACCAGCTTTGTTTTCTTTAAACTTCTGTCTTGAGTAATGACATTCTGCCTGCCTTTCTTCAGCACCTTTTCTATGATCAAGTGCCTTGTGTCCAGCTTTAAAATAGTTTTGCTATTTGCCAAATAGAGGAAAAAAGTTTCAAAAAGGGCATGTGACTACTCTTCATGAATGGGACACCACCGAAGTGCGTGATTGAAGTGAGCACTGTTGAAAGTCAAGCTGAAACGGATGGCAAGAGTGCTTTATCTGTACAAATGTAGGAGGACTCTGTTACACCACGAAGTTTAGATGAAGGTGAAAGATCTTCGTAAAGGCCCAGATGAAATTACCTACTGCTGCTGTTCGAAACTGCAGCGGTGAACAGGGGTTCAAAGGCAAGATGACTAATAAGGAAAGGGTTGGAAAGTAGCGTTGCCTCGTTTACCTCACTAGTAACAGAGCTTTGATTTAAAGATTTATTGCACTGCTGTTGGTGGCAATTAGTTGAGGTATATGCTGATTTGATAAACGGAGATTTTAGAAACAAGAATTGCTGCAAAAATTGAGGAAAATTATGTCCAGAAGTCTTAATTTAACCAAGCAGTTTCAGAAGAGGACAGCTCAGAGATGAAAATGTTTAAGGCACACCTGAAGGCATATATTGGATTTGGGAAGTGTTGATGAAAATGAATACCTACGTCAAAAAAAGAAGTATGTTATTCTTAAGTGTGTGATTAAATAGGAAAAATAGTAAAGAAGAGCGG
>NW_010392576.1:72011-72597 GCF_000710305.1 Buceros rhinoceros silvestris
GAGCGGTGTGGGAAAAACCATGTGTAAGAGTTTGTGTAAGGGGAAGGTAAATTCTTGGTCTCATTTTTAACACCTCGATGATCCTATGTAAGAGAGAACCCTAGAAAGAGTTCTGCAAAGCAGCTGATGTTGGAGCAAGGAAAAAGCAGTTGCTCAGCAGGATTTTTACTAATCAGTTAAAACTACAGTGCTTTAGTTCTTCAACATAGTGATCAAGGGATGTGGTACCCAACCTATTTACGTGTCAGTAGTATGGAAAAGATATTAGAGGTTATGAAGGAAACTATAGAAGATGGAGGAAGATATAAGTGAAGAATGGGTCAAGAAGATGTGAGTCATTGGGTGACAGGAAGAGTAGGTGGTCAGTTATGGTAGAAAATTATGTTTTCCTGGATGCTGGTGGGAAGATCAACTGAAATAGACTTTGTGGATAATGATTCAAGTTTTGGTCTGCCACTCAGTCTGTAAACTTCATATATATCCAGTTCTTACTTTGAAATGCTGGAATACCTTTGCATATTGCTAATTTCTTTTGGCTTAATGATAAGGAAATCAATGCTGTCTTTTTGTTAACCTTTCCCTCTTT
>NW_010392576.1:72681-88517 GCF_000710305.1 Buceros rhinoceros silvestris
TTCCCTGGTGTGGTGTTATCTCACTGGTTTGGAACCACAAAACATCTGAGTCATTTGGTCAGCTGAGGGCATGGGGATGTCAGTTCTATTACTGGCAGTGTGGAGGGGCAGTTTGACAGCTTTGCCGTAACGTGGACATTTGATGGCAACTTCTGTGACTTGCAGATACTGTTTAGCTGTGGTTTAGAAATGACAAACACTAGTCCACGAGATCTCTCATAACCTATAGTTTCAGATAACATCGTCTAGATCCTGGCAGAACTGGTCTTTCCATTCCTTCTACTTAATTTTGACCTGGTATTGTGGTATGGTTTTGTTTTCCGTATCTGCAGCTCATCTGCTTAAATTGCTTTTCTCTTGCCTTCAGTTTTTTCCATTTTATAAAAGAACGGGTATGTGAAGGACTGTTTTTAAAATGTTTTGCCATGGTAATACAAGAGAAAATTTTTAGGTTTTAGTTGTATGTTTTAGTTAAATTATGAGAAGAGAGTTAAAATGTTGATGTTTTAGTAGATTGAGGTAATTGCTTGGGGACAGCTACAGACATACTCCATGGCCTTGTCTGTCAGCCTGTCTGTGCTTGCTGTAACAGATCGCTTTCCATATTTGCAGGGGGACAAAAAGTTATACCAAATCTTTAAAAATCACTGCACAGTAACAAGGCAATGTACTTGTCTAGTTTTCTTTTGAAAAATTCATCTCTAGGTGCAGGACCTTGTATTTCCCTTTGCTGAACTTGATGAGAACTTCTTTATATGTGGATCTAGGAGAATTCTTGCATGTAAGTTGTTTGGATCCGGGTAAAATACTAAATTAGATTAAGTCAGTATAGAACTACAACTAATGTCATCTAGCTGGCATTTACAGTATACACGTATTATAACTTTTTGTTACTTCATTATGGACAATCTTTGAAAAGACAAGCTTCAGCCTTTCAAGCCAGCAGGGCCAGCATGAATTTTTGCTCAATAATACTAAGAGGAGCTGGTTCTTTTTTAATATATTTATTTCCTAGCCCTAGGCAAAGTTTTGCAAAAGATGAAATTCATTAGGACATTTGACATTCAGGCTTATGTTCATGTATTCAAGATTTCAGCTCAAGTAAAAATAAATTAGAACATAGTTCTGGCTTAACACAGAGAGTTCTTTTTGTTCTGGGTGAAGCATAGTTTATGAAATACAGTACAGTAATTTTCTGACTGCCTGCAGAGATGTGTAGGCCCATGTTTATGACTTAGTCCCTACATAACTATAGTATTTTCAAGTTGCCGGTGCTTAGGTTTTTAGTTACTACTGTGAACATGGGGGCGGGGTGGGAGATACTATTTTTTGAAAAGCAGCGTGTTGGCTTCTATTTTGGTACAATTCTGTGCATAACTGAGAAATCATTTTGGCAATCTATTCCGAGTTTATCCGCGTGGGCCAAAACCCTTAGGTAGTATCTACTGACCGCTGTGCTTTTTTTTGAAAGAAAAGGAAATTGTTTCTTAAATTGCGTGATGTTAACTAGCAAATATGGAAATAGCAGAAAATTTCTGTCATGTGAGGGTCCTCCAATCACCAAATACCCTGAAAAATTGCTTTTCTTTTGTGCTGTTGTAGACCGAGTGTAGGACAGTTCGACTAGTTGTTCAAATGTCTTGGGTCAACACATGTTTCCTGGTATGCAACTGTTGAAGGGGTTTTTTTGCTTCTTTTTTAGTTCTGTTTTTTATGTAACCCGTACACACATTGTCAAAACTCATATATTATTCTTCTAATGTTTGTCCAGTACTGCATAGTTATTTTCAAATTTTCACTTAATTTGTTTGGATTTTACAGCAAATATTTTTCGTATTATTTTTCTTTAGTATGATCTGTTTCATATTTTGGAGACTTAGGAATGTCGGAAAACTTGATGCATCAGGAAATGCTGCATGCGGTGGGGTATTTCTGCTCATCTTGTATCATTACTCCTGAGACAATGATGAATACACTGATGTATTTGTAAGCAGTTTTGCAGTCCTTGCTGCTCAGACAAGACCATCGTGTCTGAGATGTTGACATCTTCAGCAGTTATGACACAGTCATCATCTTACAGACATAGATTGTGACTTGCAGTAGCATTTTATGAACATCTTCTTGGGATATTGAATTTTAGTTTAACTGTGAGTGTATTGCTAAGCAGTATGTTGTTATTTCTCTACTGAAATCTTACCTGACATCATCTGTTGTCTAGAGCAGTGGCGTCGAACTTCAATAGCTTGTAGGTGTCACTGCTGAACTAGTAAGATACTTTAGACCTTAGGTTTCAGTCTCCTTTCAAACTTGACCATAGCAGCAGTGATCTGCTTGGCTGTGAGTAGCTTGAAATTGTTTTACAGTCTTCTAGAGGTAGCTTTTGCTAGTATACTGATATTTTATGTCAGATGAGGGGAAAAATAAAAGAATCAAAAGGAGTTCAGAGTTTCACTGGAACACTGCGTAGTGTATTCTTAATAGTTAAAAAAGCCCACAAGTTTTCAGGTGATTTTTATGTTGCTTGTATCATGAAAGAATAAGTGGTCATTCTTATGAAAGAACATGCTGTCCTTTTGGATAGCTGTATTGCACAAGTGATGTCCGAGTCAAACGTGTGTGTTCTTTTTTTGTTTTACTTTTTATTTTTCCTGCAGATGGCTTCCTCTTGGGTATAATTTGGAATAAAATTCAGTACTGTTAAGTGTTTTGGCTCTTTATTTTATTCAAAGTATGTAAGACATTACAGATGCCTTGAAATATTTCTGTTTCCTCTGTATGCTTATGGGACAGTAGAAGGGAACCCCCCATGGTTGACTAGTGTTTCTATTTTTATGTAAGGAGTACCACTAACATTTGATTAATTTTCGGAAACAAATATGTTTGTTATTTAATATTTTCAATGAGAATATGATCTTTACAATGTACTTTTACAGGTGTTAATTCTTTCTATCCAGTAGGTTCTATTGTGTAACAATTATTTGATAAGTTTAACAAATGTGTAATAATGATAATAGCAACAATGTTTTTTCCCATTCTTGTGCAGTTTCCATGAAACAAAAGACATGATTTCTGTTTCTACTTCCTGTATCTTATGAGATGATCTATAGTTGATGGTGTTCAATGATGTTCAGTTTGAAAGAGCTATTAAGGGCAGCCTAGATGCCTTTGGATGTGAGGGACTAGAATTATCCTGCCAGTAAAGAATGAGGAGAAGGCCTTTTCTGGGCTTGCTGTCACTGCAGGGGATGCCTGTATACAGCTGAAATGTGCAAGTGTGCATTTAGGGGATACTTCGTCTGCACTTGTTAGCTCTCTTGGGGCAGAGGGGGAAATGTGTGGTTTTTTCCGAACGGTGACATTAATAGCTTAACGTTTTCCAGTTCTCTTAACATTGCATTGTTTTATCTAATTACCAGTAACTAACATTTTAAGCAGTAAAATATTTTATAAGTATTGAGTCTGACCAATCATTTTTTATTAAATTATCAAGCCGGAATAGAATTATGTAATCCCTACCAACCCACCTGAAAAAATGTACTCCTTTATATCCAGTCCTACTCAGTGCTTTCCAAGAATCAAATTTTACATTATAAAGGGATACAACATTTTGAGTATGTTGCGTGTAAACAATAAATTTTACTTTCTTTTTAAAATGCCAATTTTTTAAAAAAAACTTTTCCTATTTCTGGCTTAACAGGGAAGACCGTATGTTCTACAACAGTTTAGTCTGACTGAAGTCTATTAATTAACACGACTGATTTGTGGTACAGTATCCTGCAATTCTGGTTATACCTTCCAGTTTCAGTCCTGTCCAAATCGATAGGCTTCCTGAGATTAGCCTGAGACCACAGCATCTCCTGACTGCTTGTGCTGGTGATACCAGTGTGTGCCAGATACGCTGTATGCTGTAAAGGGAAACAAACAAGCGAAAGAAATCCCTGACGCCCTCTCAGACTGATTTGGTATAACATTCCTCCTCTGCCCTTGGTTTGACGTGCATTTAGTCGTGTAAGCTAGACAGGCCAGCCAGACCTCTCCGCAGTACCTGCCAGCCCATGAAGCCCTGGATCACTGCCCCTGGCTGTCTTGCGAAAACTTGAATTTCGTCTAAGTATTCAGGTGGAAATTCTGTCTAAATCTCTATGCTTGAATGGTTAAAGCTCTGATGTATGAGATCTGATTATAACCGAATCATAATGTAGAGCTTCAAGTGTTAGAGCATGTTCGGGCTCTGAAAAGGGAAGAACAAGAGGTTTCACCTAGAGATTTCCAGGTCCCACACCAGTCTGGGCTGACTGGTGGTGACAGACATGGACTGAATGATTTCTTCCAAAAGCCGTTCAGTTTTACATGAAGGACTCTAACTCCGACAGAGGAGAGCCTGATGCTTACCCTGATAACCTGTTCCAATTTTCTATCCCCTTCACTGACTAGAGAGGAACATCTTACTTTGAGGGTTTGTTTGGTTTTTTTATGACGATGGCTGGATGTTGTAATACACTGGATCTGGAACACTCTTATCTGAAATCCTTGCTCGCGAACACCTCATGTGCATATAACTACTCTATAAAGTACTTCTCAACTGCCTCTGCAATAAACTAGAAAAGCTGAGCTCTTTTAAATTAATATACGACACTTGTTTTCCAGCTGCAGGTTTTTTTTCTTATTTGGAGAACTCTCTTCTGCATTCCCTACACCACGTTCTAAAGTAATTTTCTTAGCAGTTCTGTGACTGCCCGGTAATGACACATGGGAAAGGATGAAGTTTTTTAGCTGGGAGGAGGGTGAGGAATTAGTAATGTGTCTTCGTTAGAGGTGACTTCACTGATGTGTGTCTCTGCTAATGGTTGTCTTTTCCGCTCTGTCGGCAAGCTAGTCTTTTAATCCACGGAATATATGCCGTACTAATGTCATCCATTATACATCTAAAATATAATTGTCACAAAGCATCAAATCAAATATTTTTAAGAAGAAAAAAGCCCAGGTAGACCATGTGGTAGTGGTTGCATTTATTAGCTGTGTTTTATTTCTATTGCCCCACCTACCAAATATTGTTTTAATGGCTTGTTTTCTACAGAAACATACCAGTCATCATTCTACTTGTAACTGGTTTTTGTCTCTGATACAGCTTCAAATTACCTTTTGTTAATTTACCCCAGCTGACCGTTGTGCTGAATTAGTCTTTAATTCCTTATCAATGTTCCTTTTAAACCATAGGAATATCGCCTGTGGTCTCCAGTTTTCTGGGATTTCCCCCCTTTTGGAAAACCTAGCAGTGAAGAGCTCCTGAGCTTTTTTCTCTTGCATGCAAGATACTTGAGCCAGTCTGAAAATGTTGAATTTTATCACAAGTTCTCACATTCTCCCTTCTAATTCCACGTCCCCTCCCCAACATCTTATGACAGAAGCATGTGTCCCATAAAAACTACTAATGCTGTGTTGTGCTGTAATTATCATGTGTGGAGAATGCAGAACATACAAGTTGCAGTCTTCCAGTGGTTAAGCAAAACTCAGGTTTAAAATCTCTTCCAAGCTTGGAATATGCTGGGGAAATGCCAAAAGGGAGGAAAAGCGGTTACGCTGATCAGATGGGAACTTACAAGTACAAACTTTCACAATGCCAAACCTCTCTGAAGTTTCACTTTGGCAATTTTTGGAATCTCTTATGCCGTCCTGGTTCGTGAACTGCTAAATTCTGCAAACTGACCTGGAAGAAGTAGAGTCTCTTCATGAAAATAGCTGTTTACTGGCATGACACCAGTGCACATAAAAGCACCTCCAGTGGCACCAAGCCTTTTTATACTGGAGCTTTTGCCAGACAAACTCTTACCACATCCATTAATGACAGCCTGTAACGGAGTCCAGCAGTGATGCCCGCTGGCTGTAATACAGGCCCAGTTCTGTGGGGAGAGGACAAGTGTGGTTTGTATTGTTGATCCTGTTTTCCTGCACAGGAAACTGAAACTCAGTGGAAAGCACCAGACTTTTTAGCTGTCTTTTATGCTACTTATTTTACTGCATTCTTGGTGAGAGCACTGACAGGAAATGCATTACATATTTTTCTTAATTAATGCGGTGGTAATGTAAAATTGAATTGTAGCAGCCAATGTCCAGGGCTTGATTAATGGCATACATTCATATCACAATCCAGTAAGTTTTTTGTAGTTCAGATCCTAGTCTAGGCTTTCGCTCACGTGAAATGTTCCTTTGTGAGATTTTTAGCTACGTTTCATCTTCCTCTGCTTAGGTACTTTCCCTTCTGTTTCTTTGTGGACGCTGACACCTGCAATAGGGGAAATCGATTGTGTCCCTAAGTGGGAAATAGTAACATGAGGCATGTAAGAAGTATTGTTAAATTCCCAAGATGAACAGGCCAGAAATATACTGCCCTTTCTGTAATTTCCTGTGCTTATTTTTAATTTAAGTGCTCTTAGCACAATAAAGCTTTTGGTGCAGTTGGTAGTTATCTCCGTCCCTTTCATCTGCGATCAATTTGAGGGTGAGATGTAGTGCTGTGGCTGGCGGAAGTGGTGCCGTGGGTGCGCGTTTGGCAGGGTGGTGGGTTGTAGGATGTGGTCACGGATGTGCTCTCTTTTCAGGCCGCCTAGCTGTTCACGTGGCTAGAGGGGCTAACGCTGGGCTAGGTGACTGCCAACCCATTTAAGCTTCCCTAGTACTTTCCAAAAGCCCCTTTCCCATGCTAGCCAGCTCCTCCTCTGTCCCCTTGGTTTGTCCTTATTAGCCGTAAGCGTTAACAGGGGGAGGGGCAGGCTCCCTACGGGCTAAACTGGCAGAGAGCTGCTTGGGGTGTGCTGATCATGTTGCAGATCTTGGAGGCACACTGAGTTATTCGGACTAGAAAATAAGAGCAGGACAGGGCATGGTGGATTAATGTATTTTAACTTGATGTCTAGTGCCCAAAACAATTGAAAGAGGAAATAACAACTCGCTTGGGCAGGTGGCATCACCATTTTGCTGGCATTATATTTAGAGAATGGTTAGACCAGAAGTCTTAGATCTAGTCTCAGGAAACCTGCATGTTTCAGTCAATGGAGGGGAAGGTATCAGGCAAGGCAAGATTCAAAAGTCAGCTGCAGGTTGAGTATAACCTCCCCCAAAATAAGGAGATTTTGTATAAAACACAAGAGCTTTAGAACAAACTCCCTGCGAGGCAGACCTGGAGGCGTATATCCCTTCCCAGTACCACACGTGTAACGTGCAGCCTGCTGCTTGTATTGATCTGGTTTCCTATCATTCGTTCTGCTGCTCCTCTGAGGCCATTTCTGGAATCCAAAGTGAGTTTGAGACTTGCAGTATGGAGGAAGGTATTTTAAAAAGAAATGGATTATCACTTTGTTTGCACCAAGTACATTGTATTCAAAGGGTTTAAGGTATATATTACCCTTTTTGTGGTTTGCTCTAGTCTAATTTATACTCTCTATTTTAAGAGCAAGTTCTGACTTTTGATTTGTGTATTTCTAGACTTTCTGTTTTCTATTTTGTCATCTTGAGGCTGTTGACATCTCCCTAAACCCTCTATTTTGCTGCAGCAGTCACAGGCCTCTCTCAGCTCAGATCAACATTCTTTTGAGCATGCACTGCATCACCCCATGGTTACCCCCCCCCCGCCCCCAGCACTCTTTCTAAGTGTTGAGTCTTTGAACCCTTCTCGGGCAGATATATTCTAAGGAGTTATAAGATCATGAATACAAAAGTCTTAACACAAGTCTGCTTGCACGTTTTTATACAATTGTTAGAGAGCAATCTTCAGACATGGTAGCAGGGCTGGATATGGTATTAACAGTGGGGTTTAATATCTGATTGTGCTATAAAAAAAAGATGAGGAGGACTTTGTGTATTGCAGTAGTAATTTCTGTAACATTGGCCAGTTCCTCTGGAGGAATATTTAAGCATCGATATGTCAAAATAAAATTTATGATCATATAAAAAGCTCACTCTGTGACAGTCTGAATTGTTCAGTGATGTACATTACCCTGCTGCACCTTTTTTTACATTCAATCAATGCAATAATTACACTTGTACTTGCTGTACATCTCTTGAAAAATAGTTTATAGTATTACGTAGGAAACAAGGTGGGAAGTCATTAAAGACTTGACAAAGTTTATGGCTGCTATTGTAACACAATGCTACCACTGTCAAAAGAGAAAGAAAAAAGGCATGAGAGAGAGGACAAGAAAGAAGAGTGTTGGGCAACATTGGTATTTCATGCTTGACTGATGAATTAAATACATATAAAATGCTCATTTGTTTCTAAATGGAAACTGTTTTTCTATGCTTGTATACCTTAGGTGACTACCAATCTCCTCAAGTCTATACACAGCGGTCAGTAACCAAAGCGAATTAACCATTGCCTTAAAGTGTCACAGTGCATTTTGGAAACCACTCCTGAGCAGTGGTTTTTGGATAGGTTAAGGCAGACAAAGATGCTTTTTGATCTATTTCATATTGAAAAGTAAAACACATGTATTAATACAAAGAATGAATTTCTTTGGTAATGATACTTTTTTCTCCAGTGTCCTTCTTTCAGTGTTGCTTCAGGAATATTCTGAACATCAGGTATTTTCCAACAGTACTGTCTTTTTTGTCTGAAAACCAAACACAGTTCGTTTGCTACAGACCTGTATTCTTTAAACTGAAGTATGATTTGCTGAAGTCATGCCTCACTTGAATTTATTGCTGCATTGAAATACTTGGTATCCAGACTTACTCTTTTATACAGCCGTGTTATTGGCAGCAGTTATTGCTGACTAACAAGCATTTCTTGGGAAGAGAAATTTTGAAGGCAGTTTGTATGTTCCTGAATTGCATTTGCAAGTCCTGAGAGTTCAAATTTGCGACTTTTTGATGAAGTTTAAAATGTACGGGGTTTTTTTTAAATATCTGACATAAGAATATCCGCTTCATCCATCTAATGTATTTGTGTTTGGTTTGACATACTAATGTGCATCTGAGAATTTCTGGTTACTGTCCGCAGCTGTCTCACTCTCTGTGCCTGAGACAGAGCAAAGTATGGTGGGGGTGGGGGTAAAAAAGGTTCTGCGCCCAATGGTCTCAGAATTTTTAGATAGCCTTAAGGTTATCTTGACAGGCGCTTGGCTGAAAACATGAGGAGGGAGCATGGTTTGAATAAATGAATAAAAAGTCCAAACTATTAATTATTTGCAGAAGCACACTAATTTGGCTTTCTTAGTAAACATGATTAGAATAGAGATGTTCCAAGTTCGTTTTGAGAAGAAAACCGCATTCAGAATGTTACAGTCAGTCCTGTGCCATTTCTGAAATGAGGGTGTTAGGGTGCAATAGTTAGTCGCAGATCACCACATCTGTGGTCTGGGATGGTTTTGTTCACAAATAACCAGATTATTTGACAGATTTTTTTTTTTTTTAAGTAAACCACTGTAATGGAGATACTAAGTGTTCTGAAAGCAGAAAAATAAACTGTCTTCCCAGTGGGTGTAGTTTTCTTTGTAAAAGCCAGTCCAAATATTTTTTTCAGAAGTCAAACTAGGAATACAGTCCTTGTATAAATGTGTTTTTCAAGTTCGGGTTTTCAGCATAGCAGTTCGTTGTGGAAAGGTATTTAAAAATTACACAATGTGAGGTTTTGAAAAAGCAAAGCAATGATCTTGAAACTGGTTTTTTTTTTTTTCATGTGCATGTGTAGACACACACCCAGGCTTATACATTTACTGGTATGTGAGTGAGGTTAACCTAGTTCTTGATGCATTTCAGTAAAAAACTTCTTCACCTCTATGGCCTTGGAGGGTGAACTAGCTGATTTTAGTTGAGGAGATCCCAAATATTTTAACTTTTCTTCTTTTGTTGGACTTCTACTGCAGAAGTCCAACTGTGACAAGCCTGAGCGTCTGATTTAATTTAATTTAATTACTTTTAATATGTAGCTACATTTAATATGTAGCTCAGATTAGAGAATATCTCGTCTGTCATTTGTGCAGGATTAGTGCCATTAAGAGATCTTTCAGCAACTCTCAGCCTTAGGAAGCCCAAGAATGTGGCTGAGGATCTTTTCTCTGAGGGGAAAGAGGTTCTTACTGTCTTTTTAGATGTGGTTTTTACATTTGACTGAGGGTCTTACTACTGAGGTGGAAATGTCCCCAGTATATGAGGAGAGTCTGTCCGAAGCAGGGAGGGAAAGATTCTTCACCTGTAACTCCTCATGGACAGTAGTGTCACCTGTAGTCACAAACAACATGCCGTTCCTAATGTGATTCCCCAATACCAGCCCGTTTCAGGCGTGAGAGGGTGCGGGGCAGGTGGTGCCCACTAACACCAGCATGTGCAGGCACCTAAGTGTGGTTTTTTGATATGCTGAGGGGAGAACACAATTTCTTGGTATCAAATGAACAGTGCATGGTCACACTCTTTTTGCCTTTCCTCTGTCTCTTTGGTATCACAGATTAGAAAGCCAGAGATTAATGAGGTATGTTCATGTTGGTACTTCTTAACCTCTTTCCTGGCTTCAGCACCCCGCCAGCCTCTGACTGGGCTGGGCAGGAGAGGTGGACAGCTGGTTTGTAGGCACTTCTGTGGGAGTTCCTGGCAGCAGGTTCCAGCAGTTCCATGGGCACCATGAGATGACAGTGTAAAAGTCCATCTTGGGGAACTCTGCATTTCAGTGCATTCCAGAAAAGCCTTTAAATTTATTTTTTGATTAAAAGCTTTTTCTTCTTCTTTATGAGCGAGTTGAATTGTTTACAGTTGGTTGTCAGAATCTTCTACAAGACTTGAAATGGGCTTTTACCTGGAAATAATTTGGAATGTACTTAAATTGCACTAGTTTTGTTTTAGCCTAGGCCAAGGATAAATACACAGTTTCTTAGATGCAAGATGTCGAAAGGTGGGAAGATGTTATAAAATTCAGTGTGTATTTTGTGTTCTGTTTACATTCAGAGATATCCCCGAAGCTTCAAGCATTTCCTCAGATTTACAGCTTCATAACATTGCTTTTTTATTATGCCACTGAGCATTGTGATTGTTCCGTTAGAGGTTAGATTGTTAGTAGAGGTATGCGTCTGAAAAAGAAAATTCTCTTTGCCAAAATTCCATACATAAGTGAATGGTGAGATGGTGAAATACTCAGCAGCTGGTGCTAGGTCATACAAGTCCAGATGGAACAAACTTCCTTCACATAATGTCCAGAACACGGTCCTTTATTTTCAGGGCAGTTTGTAGAAGAGATGATGATGATAACACATTAAAAACAAAGCACAGTTATTTGGGAAGTAGGAGAAAGCCTACGGAAGCAGACTTAATAAGATGAAACTTTATGCCTTCAGTGATGCAAGGGAGAATCAAATGTTTGCTGAAAGACTTAAACTAGAACAGAAGGTGGATATGTGTGTCAGATGTTTTAAATTCTGAAGTAATTTTGGGATCTTTTAATTCAAGTCTTGTCAATACAGTTCAAATGTTTTCTATTTTATGTTCATCTGGATAGCTTTGGATTTTATTTAACAATAAACAAGTGCACAAATATATTTTGATGAAAAATATATAGTGTGAGGAAATGTATGTTATATGTAATTATTAAAG
The DNA here is from genome assembly GCF_000710305.1 of Buceros rhinoceros silvestris. Taxonomy (NCBI): domain Eukaryota; kingdom Metazoa; phylum Chordata; class Aves; order Bucerotiformes; family Bucerotidae; genus Buceros; species Buceros rhinoceros. The sequence goes on from NW_010392576.1 coordinate 84,256, forward strand.
TGCAGGGTTCTGTATAAACTCTTCAAAAATTGGTTTCAACAGATGACTTACAAAGAGTATATCGTGTCGTAAATTTTCTGAACAAGCTTTTTCCTCTTTGTACTTCAGTAGTGCCATCAGAGGTAGTGGATTTCTGATGGAAAGCCGACCAGATCATTGATCCAGAAAACAATGTAAAATGCAGAGGGGGCAGTCTTCCTGTCTGTAGCTACACAGAATGAACTAGAATGCTGGTTCAAGTTTCTGTTATGAACCTGGTTGTGCTCAGGGTGCAGGCCCAGAGGTGAACGACAAATTTCCAACATGCAGTTCAGCAAATGAGTAAGTTTTGATAACAGACACGGGGGGCAGATGGCACAGTTCTGCCGTGGTGAGGCTACAAATGACTAGCATTTTTCTCGAATGAAAATGGCACACTTACGTAATTACCGTTCAGTCCAGTAGTAGTACTTAGTCTGCATTTCCACAGTACCCAGTAAGCCTTCTTCCTACACCCTAAGTCCTCCAGTGCTCTAATCCTGGTTGTGACTATTTTGACATCTTTTTTGATTTTTCAGCAGACTTTAGAGCGCTCCCCAGGGAAGTGGTCATGGCCTCAAGTCTGTCAGTATTCAAGAAGCGTTTGGACAACGCTCTTGCATATATGATTTAACTTTGCCCTTTGAGAGTGAAGAGTGGGGCTCAGTCCTCTTTGGCCCTTGCAGTTCAGGATTGTCTATGATTCTAGACACCTAAGCTGCATACAGTATATCTAAAATATATGCTGATTTATGCAAATTCATTTTAATAGAGAAGGACAAGGCGATGAGTAGGAGTAGCACTATGGCTTTGGGTAGGAAAGAAGAAACAGATTTATGAATCAAGCAAAGATGACATTTTTGGACTATGAAAATAAAAGAAACAAGTGTCACTTTGAAACATTAATTAATCCCATCTAGGCTTAGAGAGAAGGCTTGTGGTGATGACATAGAAAATTCTTAGAGGTGACAAACCCAGATCCACTCTTTTAAAACACTATGCGTCATTTTAAAATCTGTCTGGTTTCTTGTTTAGTCTGAAAGCATTTGTGGAAATAATTAAGAGAAAGGTCTTTGCTTCGAAGAATCTGCAGTTTCAAACAATGCTTGAAATGTAATTTCAGCACCTTGAATGTAAGATCTGTTCCACATTCTTCAGTGCAACCTCTGTGTATTTGCACCAGATTTTAGAAGACAATCAGTTGTAATGTGGAGTCGATTTGAAGCACTTACCACTATTAGAGACTTATTTTCTATAAATGGTGAGTTGGACAATCTGATTCTTTCTAATTTTCAATGTCTTTGATAGAAGCTATGTTCTGGTTCCAAGAATTCTGACAAATAAGTGAAACAATATGGGAGCATGTTCGTTTTTAAACTTCTGGGTTTTTTCATGTTTACTGAAGAAGCACATGACCTTTGAATTATTCACAGTAGTGCTTTTGTCTGTTTTGGTATAGCATCTGGTTTGGTAAGGAACCATTTCCCTGCTCTTGGTGGGCAGACTAGGCTGGTAATCGTACTGGATAGTAGCTTATATTTGTACTAATTTGGAAAGTTCTTCTCAATCTTGTTTGCATTTCAAATATTACACTAATATTTATTACCATGTGTTAAGGAAACTGAGAATCATTCATTGTTTAATTTCTTGGAAGAGCACGTTGTCTTTATCCTCAATCTCTGTATTTATAAATTCCTTCCAGTTTATTTGAAAACACAGATTCTCGATGTAGTCAGTACTATACTTCAGCTGTTTTCCTTAACAACTACTAATTGTTGTTTTCTAGGAAAATAGTTAAATCTAGAAAGCATACGTTATACACAAGATTGTTTTGAAATTGGAACAAATTCTCACTGACATGAGTAGGGTTTAGAATTAGCTGAAGATAGAGAGATTGGTACTGAGAGCAGCCCGCACAGATCAATGGTCACTTCTGCTAATTAAAAATTGAGCTGTTGGTTTTCCCGTCGCAGTTCCCAGTTTACACTTCCCAGGGCAGATGTTAGTATAAATTTTATGCAGTAGACCTGCTAGTAATGGCTTATTACCGTAACAAAATTCTAAAATAAAAAAGCGCGTTCAAAATGAACTTATGCCTCAGAGCTCAAATTTGGTAGATTCTGTGTGTATCACGTGAAAACCAGCCTTTTGCAAGCCACCCATCTCAAGCCCAGTTATTTGTCATGGGCAGAATACACTGGGGACCACTGGGATATACCAGCTCTCTGTGCCTTTAGTAGAGGGGTGTTTGATGTGTGCAGAATGGTCCTTTGTCCAGGAATTCCAGACACTCGGCGATCTGGTAGATTGCTCCTCACAGGCGTGAGATGGGAAATCACCTGTAGAGCTGAAGGGCAGCGGTCCCAGCAAGGATCTCCTCTTGAACGGGCAGTCTTGACAGCTCTGAAAGAGAGTTAAGATTGTAAACTCCAGTGTTCAAAATGGCGGAAGTGCCAGGGCTAGGTAGTACGGCATGAGCAACCTTAATTAGACCTGCCTGGTGTGGATGATTCCGTTTTCATGATGTGCTATGGGAACATTTCATTTATTAACAGAATCTTGCTGCATTCTTTGCATTTTGGCTCGTGCTTGTTGAACAAATAGCTAATCAGAGTTTTGGGAGGTTTATCTTAAATTTAAGTTACCAATTTGAGGCTTCATTTACCACACACCATGTAAACTCTGCAACACATGCAGAACTGTGATGATTTTATTGTCAGACTTTTTAGTGATACTTTTATTATAATGTCTGTATATATAGACTGTATTACATTATCTTCAGAGAAGTCCTGCAAGATTAATAGTGGTATCTTTGAAATTTTAGCTGACATGGGATGAAAACCAAAGGGAGATTAGGCCAGTATTATCAAAATCATGGGCTAATACTGGATGCTTAGCTTGGAATGACTAGGACGTCTTTTCTCAGAGTGCTTTTTGATGTTCAGAACCGTTATGCTCAGGATACAGGAGGGGCTGCTTAGCACTTCTAAGGATGTAGGCTTAGAAGTGTTAAGCTGACTATCTAGAATTTGAAGAATGTAACATGAGAAAACTTTGATTTTGAAGATTTTCCCAGGATTATAAAATAAACTGTCAGTCAGAGACAGAGTTGTAACTGCTGTTCACCTAAGACTGCCCAGGTTTTATTGTAGAGGTTCTTAAGATGAAGCTGTAGTAAATGTTTGTTTGCAAGTTACTCCTCGTGTTCTTCCAGTTTTTAGCAGCTGTTCAGGGGAGGAAAGATTTGACCCATATCGCGGGTTCCTTTAGTATCTGCGTTGTTTAACAAATCTAGAAATGTCTGAGGTTATTTTAATTATTCCTGATACATAGAGGGGCTATTAACCTTCACCCCCTGTACATTCTAAATTCATAATTTTGCTAATAATAATGTACTTGTGGGTTTTTTTGTGTGTGTGACCCTGTCAGCCTTAAATAAAAGAAACAGTGAATACAAAATTCCATGAAGTCCACGTCAAGAGTCTTCAAGCTGATTTCTGAATTTCAGCACACTCTTCCATTACTGGGAACAAGTTATTAACTGATGTTGTACTCCAGTCATTTAAGAAAGAAGAAAAAACATGGGCTTTCCCCTTTTGCTTTTGAGCTGTAGTTCCCTTTTTGGACATGCTGCTTCTGAGGTCAGAACTGCTGTCTTTGGTTCTGGTGACTTGCATTGCCACAGCCCTGGTCAACTTGAAGAACAAATACTGAAAGGTTTATTTGTCAGGTGTTTTAAGTATGCACGTACTTAGTCTGCTCGTTGCTGCAAGAGCTTGGAAACATGTTGTATTCTAAGTACATATGAAGTGTTTGGAGAACTGCAACCGCTGAGTCCAAGAAGCAAGTGATTTTCTTTGTCCTCGAGACTTACAAAGTCAAGAAACTTGAATATATTTCACAGGAGTGGCAAAACTTCTATCACTGCTGTGGTATGACCTCTTTTAAAATTTCAGATGTTCACAATGAAGTTCATAGAAGTAATCAACAAATGGATGAAAAATAATGCTCTATCAATAGTCTTTTGTAGGAGTAATTATTGAATAATTTTGCAAGTAAATGGAATACCTGTGTTTGATTAGATGAATTAATAGAGAAATAAGCGGAGAAATTGAAAATGTACAGACATACTGAAACACAAAAATTTTATCTGTACTATTTATTATTTAATTATTTATTTAAATTTTATCTCACAAAAATTTTAACCTGTTAGCCGAATGGAACCTGCCCATCATGTCAATATA
>NW_010392576.1:88614-101566 GCF_000710305.1 Buceros rhinoceros silvestris
TCCTGCTGCCTGTTAATCCCTGCAAAGATCATCTTAAATACTGAATTCAAAGAAACACATCTTCAGTTCGTAGAGTTTATTATATCTCCTTTGATGTCTGTGGAGCTAGACTTGTATCAGTCCGACCAGTTGTAAGACCTATTGGTTTTTCCCCATTTTCACCAAATTTTGCCACTCTGCATATGTTCACGTTAAATAAAATAAGCATCTTTTTTCAGGTAATGTTGTTGTGTTGTTTAAAAGTATGTTTCATTTATCTTAAAACAGTTGATATTACTGCTTACAAGTATGTCTCTCTTTCTTCTTTTTTTATTTCATTAGTTTTGCCAGCCTGGAGGATGGCAGCTTTCGAAAGAGAGAAAACAGCCAACGTTCTTTGTGGTGGTTTTGACTGATATAGACTCAGAGAGGCACTACTGTTCCTGCTTGACTTTCTATGAAGCAGAGATTAACCTGCAGGTAAAAACTTTACACTAAGTAACAAAAACACAGAAGAAAGGTGTCTGGAAACAATAGATTAATGTTATAGAGGACAACTTAAGAAAATAGTTTGCTGTGCCTGGTAAGGATGTATTTTTGTGTCTCACAGAAGTGCATGTATTTTTGCGCACAGGTAAGCTCGATGTGCTTGCTTGTGGTGTTTGGGTTTTTTTAAATCCACCATACGTGTGGGTTTTTTTGTTGTTGTTGGGTTTTTTTTTCCGATGGAGCCAATGTGGTGTTCCTTTCATTTACTTCCATGTTTGACATCGCATGAATGAGTCTCCTCTTGGTTCTAGGATGAAGGTCTGTTAACTTCTGCTCCCTCTGCTGGCCGGCTCTGTGGGGCCAGCAGGGGACAAGTGCGCTGTAATGGGCATCTCTGTTTCTGTAAGTGCGTTTCTTGGAAAGATGTAAAAACTGAGAGAAGAATTCTTTAGTTTTTAGTTGGGTCAGAGTTTGGGTGTCAACTACTTAGCAGTGTTTGTTTTTAAACATGTATTTAATTATTTTTGGGCAACCTCAGTCTTTCAAAAGTAATCATTTTGTTTCTCGTTTGATGTAAAGTACATCCCCCAATCTCTATGTAAGTCTTCAGAAGCTAGAACGCGGGGAAATCCTAATGCAATATATAATCACAGACTGTCATAGTGATGTTTTGAAATATTTTCTTTCCACTATGAAAACTGAAAAATAAGTAAAACATTGGCATTAAGTATATTAGAATTAGTTAAGAATAAATTGATGGTTAAGTAATATTTCTGCTCTTTTTGTAAAGAACTGTAACATTATTGATTATTGTAAGAAAATGCTTTTAATAATCCAAGTATCCTCCATTTATTTAATACTGGAGCCAAAATGACACCCTATTTGTAGATAATGAAAAGTTGAGGTGTAGTAATGATACTGTGCTTTTTCTAGGCACAGTTGGAACCCACAGAATAATAGTTATTCTTATTTCATTAATGCTAGGTGGATATTTTTGTAGATTATTAAAGGGAGTTAAAAGCAGAAATGTAAAAAAAAAAAAATTAGATATATTTCAGTCTTAAATTTTAGGGTAGATCAACTGACATACTCCTCTTAAAAATGTCATTTAATGTCTGCATCTTTGATTTTATAAGAGTGAAATATTCTATAGTAATTCTTTCCCAGCTGATAAAAATTTGCAATGTCTGACTCTTCCTCTGTTCTATGAACACATACTAAATTTAGTAAACTTATTTATCCTGTGGCTTCTAGCAGCTGCTTTAGATTCACTATCCACATCTTTCAAGTAATGCTCATCACTAAACATCCAGTATTAACGAAAAGGTTTTTTTCTTTTATTGCCTAAGTATTAATTAAAAAAACCTCAAAATAAATAAAAAATAAAAAACTGAGTGCAGCAGGACGTTGGTTCTCCTAATGCCATTCCTGGCTGTGTTGTAAAGAATGCGTGTTTTTCAGATGAACTTGCTGTGGTGAAATTTATTCTATGACTGAATTGTTTATAGCCAAACTTCCTGTTTTTTTTGTAAAGCCCAAAGAGAATAATTGAATGTGCCCGGTTACATGGTCATTAGACAAGAATTCAGCACATGTACAGTCTGTAATGAAACTTAGGCTTATGAAGCATTGGGCTATGCAAGTAATACTGGTTTAAGCATTCAGATGCATGCCTCGTTAAACAAACAGTCCATGAAACAGAGTGTCCAGGACTTGAAGTGAAATCTGGACGGTGCTTTTCACAGTAAAAAACAGTTCTTTTTTTTTTTTACCCAAATGATATAACTCACTAAGACAAAGATAGGATAAAATTTCCAAGAAAAGATTATTTAATTCTTTCCTAGCATCCTTCACCTGGTAAACCTTGCTGATACACGGGATTGGTTGGAATTCAGCTAGACCAGATGAGATGCTTGGCTTAGGTAGAATCATCTTCACAAAGCTGGAATCAACCACTTGGGAGTCTATTAATCATAAAAAAAACCCCAAAAAACTGTATATGTACACACACACATTTATGTATAGTTCTGTGTGGTGTATGTGCTGTTGGCAAAAATAAGGTTCTTATTTCTAAGAGCAATTTCTGGATGTTGCCACTTAGCACACAAAGTCTTCATTTAATACTTCTGACTCAGCAGATACTTCTACTGACCTCAGCTGAGCTTCTTACCAATTTTGCAGTTAGATTTTATACTAACAATGCTTGGAAGAGCACCATAGGTCTTTCTTTAAAATGTTGACTCACATCGTCCAAGAACTTAACAGTCGGATTGTATGTTGCTTTTCACTTTGAAAGAAATTTATCCTCTCTCCCCAGCCCCACCATCAACAAATTAGAGAATGATTTATGCCAGTAACTGAGCCTGTGCATTTCTTGCATTACAGAAAATCTGCTTAATGAGATCAGCCCAAATGCCCAAGTTTTTTCATAACAATCTTACTACAGGATCGTATCATTCTTGTGCGTTGTCTTGAGCACATGTGTGTTAAAACATTGCGGTCACAGAGTTGGTAAGATTAAATATCTTATTTAATGTGCAAAATGCACATAAGTCTCTCATTTCATGCCATTCATATTCTCTTCCTCTCTCTGCTCCCCTGCAAAAAAGAGGAAAAAGAAATTGTAAAAATTCCAGACCATAAAATGGCAGATTCACAACATTCACAAATATTTCCCGAGTCAAGGGAAAAACTGCCCACAAAATGATTTTGTGCTTAATAAAGTTTTAATTTTTATGCTTGGGCTGGAGACTTGGCGATCCCACTGTTAAAAAAAGCATACGCTGCTTGATGAGCCCCTGGCGTTTGTTTTTTAGTAAAGGTTGAGGACACTCAGATCAGTTCTACCCTTTTTTGACGTGCGAAATCTGATCCCCCTTTGGACATTACAGTAGCATGTTGTTCTTAGGAAGTTTAACAACTATTTGTGAATATTCAAAATGTTAAATTTGTTCTGAAGTGACCTCTTATTATGGTAAATGCCCCAAAACACATTTTGAGGAAAAAGAACCCCAATTTTAAAAATATTTAGTATCATCTTCCTAAATCTGCTGAAAAATGGATGGTATGATGGCATACAGAGATTGACGTACTGCTTTATTTCCTGACAGTGACCGTGAAAAGAGAAAGTTGCAGATAATGTTCTGTAAGAATACCTAGACTTGTATTTTTAATGTCCTTTCATACATTTAAGGTCCTCTCTAGACCAGAATTTGAAGGTGAGGACAGTTGTTCGGAGGAAGGGATATTTCTGTCTTGCTATTCACTCTGGCAGTAATTTCTCGTGTCCTGTTTATCCCCTGGCTCGTGCATTCACACACACATCCTCAGTCTGAGCTCATGCTGTTGCAAAGTGTAAAACCTTGTTTTGGCTAAAAGTCTTATTTTTCTCTTTACTCCCATGCTGTGTCTCAGCTCTGAGGATAGTGTGGATACTATCTTTTAAACGGAGAATTTTCTTTGTCAGTCCAGATCAGATAATTTATCTGACTTTCAAACAGTAGTAATGCTAAATCAGCAAATCACTGCAAGTCTTTTCAATGCATTTCCCCATATGCAATTTAAAGGAATTAGTTGACTCTATTGTAATTAAACAAAACAAACATCTGTGTGCATAAGAAATTTTGCCCTGGTGTGCTTCCACGTATCCTGCTCTATGTTATCTAAAAACCATGATGACTGAGTTAGAATGGGGAATGTATTACCACCTGGTTTAATCTGATTTTTTTTGTTTGGTTGGTTTAGGTTTCTCTGAAGCCTCCTCAGCTTAGATTAGGTGTGTAAAGCTTGAAAGCGTAGAATCCATGGATCAAGTTTGCTGGCTCTGGGAGATTTCAGAAAGTTGTAGTGAAGTCTAAGCTCTGAAATTACTATTTGCATGTGCATAGTTCTTGCTAAAGACTTAACTGTGGTTCTTTAATGTTCCTCAGTTACATCAGCTAATGGGTTCAAAGCAGGTGCTTAATGCTCTTGACTATTGCTCCGTGGAATTTCAGCATTTATAGGGCAACTGCAGTGCCATTACCTTGGAGTTCTCTGATCTTCAGGGCAGCACATAGCCTGATGGCCTACTCCAGAAATATGCTTTGGCCAGTGGCCGTGTCAGGTGGACCGAAGGGTGGAAGGGCAGGTACAGGGTTGCTTTCTTTTCGAAGTTCTTTCAGTGTGTTTAGATGATAATACCTGTAAGCACCTTCTGGAGCTCTCAAAGTGAGGTGCCTTAACTGGTAAACATCTAATAGATGCTGGTGGTGTAAGTTTTGTGACATGCTGGAGGGTGCAGTGCAGCTGTTGGTAGGGTTTAAGGATTGAATGAACTGACCTGTTACAGGGAACTGAGGTTGCTCTATTTGACAAGTTCTCGATCTTCATGTAATTTTCTATCTTTGGCAGTTTTCTTTTTTAGTTGATAGAATCCTTACTGTGCATTACTACAGTTTATTATCCTGTTTTGAAATTATTAAATCAAGATAATAGCTTTTATGCTGGTATAAGTATTCCAGTGTAAGCTGAGCTGTACTGGTATGATTCTGTGCGCTCAGACAAGCCATGAAGTAGATCTATTCACCTCTGGGTTTAGTACGGTAGGCAGGATGCTGGAGGCAGCCAGCTAAGTTTATTTTAAGTTTTGTACACGTGTTAGAATTTATTGGATACATGCATTTGTATGATCTGAAAAGTAAATAAAATTAGTTGATGCTGAATGGTTTTTTGGCCTTGGATTGTTAATGAACCGGCTAAGAGAGTATTTGGCTACACATAGAACCAGCAGAGACTAAATCACGTGGAGGGAAAGGGATCTGTCCCAAATGAGCAATTGGCACTAAAGCAAACTTCAAATACTTTTTCTTAAAATAAGAAATCATGCATGGTCTCTAAATCTTCTTTGCTGGGCAGTTAGTAGAAAAGCAACGGGCTTGCTGAACTTGGCACAATTTCAGTGTAAAATTTTGCATAGGAAAAACTGGTTTTGACAATTATAATGAAGTACTAGAGTGAAAGTTTTGTAATGAGTAATGTTCATGTTCTCTCCAGTACTGGATGACTTAATAGACGTACAATTCTTATTTAACTTCCTGTTCACATTTGATTTCCATGGACTTTCAAATAATGTCCGCCAGCTTGCACCTTCAGAACAGTAAACTACATCTCATGCTTTGTGTTTTCTAACTTTTCTAGCAGTACCTCAGTTTAAACTGATTTTCCTCACTCCGATGTGAAGATGAACTTGGTTTTTCTCAACTCAACATTAAATGCACTGATTCAGCATCATATGCCCCCAGAGCTGACACATGCCTGGGCTGTCCTCGTGTCTGGAAATGATGGCATCTCTAACACAGGCAGTTCACAGAGCTGCCTGCCACAGAGGTGGTTTGAGGACCCAGAAGGACACAGTGGTCCAACTGGGGGGAGTCGGAGCCGATGGAAGTGTTTCAGATGCCCAGACTGCCTTTCAATCTAAAGGCACACATTTTTGAAGTGGATTATAAATGCGTATCACTTTTTAAACTAAATGTCTCTTTAAGGATATGGAATACTGTTTTGCTCTCTAGTGGTGCATTTTCCTCATCTCAGCTGTTTTCAACGTCTGCCTGTATGCAGAAATAGAGAGAGAAATGTAAAAACAAAAAGTAATATCTTTCAATGTTTAATTGAAATTAATAAAATTCTTCATCTGTTCTACTGTAGTATGAAGGGCTAGCCAACGGTCTAGATGAGAGATATCAGGGAAGCCCCATAGCAGTATGCCAGATACCATTATCATCATCTTCCAACCAATATAAGTGCATATATATATATAAAAAATATAAAATGTATATAATGAACTAGATTTAGAAAAATAAAAAGAAATAGCATTAACTTCTTACCTAGCCAATTTTAATCTATCTTTCAGTTTATGTATCCTTAGCAAGGTTATCCTTAACACCTGATTACTCTTAATTTAGTTGTAAACTGAATGCTATATTTATAAAATAAAAAGGTATTGAAGAAGAAAAACCCCAACCAACTCCTTTGTTTTACTAGTTTTGGTTAGAGAATGTTTTTCCTTAGGTGAGAAAGGGGATAAAGAAAATGAAGTGTGCGTGTCTGAGCAAAAGCGTACATAGAAAGAATTAAGTTTGTGGGTTTACCGCCTCGTATTTAGTATTGCTACAGAATGCCTATGCAGTTAATGCTTTGCTTGGAAAGTAGGTTAAAAGTCATGTGTTTGAAATGATTATCTGCTTAGTCTACTGACTCCTAATAATGTGCCTGCGTGCCTGTCAGAACGTTGAGCTGTGGAAGAAATACGGCTAGTCACAGTACATTCTTCAGTAAGTCTTTGATGAAGTAAGAAAAAGTGGTTTTAATGGTGTAAAAGGTTTATCAATTCAATATTGTGCTGCTCTTGTGCCCATTATAAATTAATGAATTGATTCAATGCTTGAAGTTCAGTGGATTTTGGGAAGATGGCCTTTTTTAGAAACCTCCTGCCCGTTTATGCACCCTGAGTTTTCGTTACTTTAGTACTACGCGAATATAGAGAAGCTTCTGAATTTCCTTGCCTTTAGAAATCTGGAATATGTTTTAATTTCGTATTTCCTAATGTCGTCAGGGCCCACAAGTTGTCAAATAGCCAGAATCTGTTGCCTTTATTATGCCTAGAATTCATAACTGGTCTTTAGAACAGTTGATAAACTTTTGTTGATTATATGTTTTGTGGTGTATAACCACTAAACTATCATTTAAAAATTCTTCTTGCATTTTCGGGGGCAGGGAGAGGGAACTGTAATTAATGTAAAAGTACATGTCAACGTTATAATGGGTGGAAATAAATGAAGGTGTGGGGGACATGTGCCAAGTTACTGTGTTTCTCTATTAATTTGCCAATCACAATTTAAACTAGAAATGAGATTCAAACTAGACTAAGCATGTACATTGCCTTTGTCTTGGTTGTCATCTAGCTAAGAATGAATGTACAGAGCCGATTACGTGCCCATATGTGGATACGTATTGCTGTGCCAATTTTTACTTTGGCATGAAAATATACATATCTTTTAATTAAAGCAACTTTGTTAATGCAAACTTAAGTACTCTATGTTTAAACCGCTTTTACCTGAACGATGAATTGTTTTTTAGCTAGGAGGCTGCCTCCAGGTCAGGAGGTTCTGGAGTGCAGATCCTGGAGACAGGGAGAATGCTCTGGAGGAACAGGAACACTAAGCTCTCCCTCTGTTCAGGGGGGTACTGAGCTGTAGATGAACCACTTAACTTTTATGTCCCGAAGAATCGCAGTGGCAGTTTTACAGGAACCCCAGAATCTCATTTAGTTCATGTATTAAAAAAGCACCAAAAAATTTTGTAGCGATTGTGTCTCTTCTTGTATACATTTAAAAAATGATGTCCCTGTGTTGTCTACCTCGTAATGAGAACAGCACCAAGGTGCACGTGCACACAGGTGTACCTGTGTATCTCGTTGCTGGGGGTTGTGAGAAGTGCTAAAGCCTTGGTTGAGCCGAACTTGAGTGAGGTTGAACTGCATCCCAGAGATGCACGCCTGCGTGTGGGACACAAGCCTGAAGGGCCAGCTCTGGCCGTGTGGGTGGGCGGGCAGTGGGCAAAGCCTCTGGTGCAGAAGCTTCACCTGCAGCTCCGGTTGGGAAGTGGGGCATTACTGCCCTGCCGCTGTTGGGGCAGCTTCTAGCTAATACCCAGCTACTGGCCTTTCTCAGAGTCACCTTGTCAGTTTTGTGCTGGAACTGAGGAGAGCATTTCTGTAATAAATGCAGGTCTTGGAGTGGAGGAAAAAAATGATAATGTGGTTCACACATGATGGTTGTTGCCGGATAGCTAATGTCTTCAGCTGCCGCCGTTCGGCTCTGACCGAGGCACACAGGACCGGACAGGACAGGGCTGTTACCGCGTATTTTGTTTCAGTAGAAAGGTGTTTAGGTTAGTTAAAACAAGCGCTTTTGAAGGAACCTGTTTAGATTCCAACTAGAAGAATGGTTATACTGCAGGGTGCTGGTCTCCAAACTTTCTTGATTGTGCACCCCTATCAATAAAATTCCCAGCTGAAGCTTATTTAAACATTTTTTCATAATTCAGACCTTTACTAAGTCAGTTTTTAAAGTACTTCTGCTATCATTGTTTTAACTGCTTTTGTTTGGGTACATGTATTTGAAGTAATTGCTCATCAGCTCACAGCATTCCTGGCATTTCTGTCGGGTTTCTTCCATTTAATAGGAAAGTGATGTTGGATTTCTTTTTTTAAATAAACTGAAATGATGAGTAGTTACATGACAGAAATAGAAATGGAAGTAATTTTTCTCATATTCCTAATTAAGATAAATACAGTGATTTTTGCTTAGAAGAATGCTCAGTCAGAGGAACAAATAAAGTATTTGGTAATCTGGTGGGTGGCGTGAGAGTGGAGAGAATTACGTGCAAAAATTGGCACGGACTTTCTGTCATTTGAAAACTTACTCAGTTAATGAATTTGTCAAAGAATGTGAGGAATTTGAGAAATGAAAGTATTTGGTGACATATTTAGTTTTGGCTATGAATAATAACAAAATACTTGTGATTGAGTAGGAAGTGCTGGCAAGGAGATTATAGGAACTTGCACAATATCATGAAAAACTGGAAGTTTATCTGCATTGTACCTTTTCATTTTTTTAACCAGAAACTTAGTGTTTCATAAGTTTGAGGGATTTTTTTAAAAAATGCAGAATAGTTTTCTTGTGAAGAAATTCCTTTAGATTGTAAGTTCACTGCATCAGGCTGGAGGTAACTTTTCAGATAATTTTAGTGTTAGTGGAAATTCTGTAAGAAATTGAATTATATGACTACAAGTAGGACAACTAACATCTTCTGTGAATAATTATTTCTGTATTTGGAATACGGTTGATTATAAATCAGCTAACACTTTGATGTGAGAGGATCCTCTTCTCTAATACGCTTCGCTATCTAGAAATGTGAAACAGGGAGAAACCAATGAGAAACATTGTCCTGCTAAACTGCTGTCTTTTATTTTCGGTAATTGGTGCATGAGTTCCCAGGTGAGTTTTAACTAGTTGAACTACATCTAGAAGCTTGGAGGGAGTTCAGACAACCGTTGGAATGTGCTCCTGTGAGTTAACTTCATTACCAGTTTCAAATAAGGCATTAATTTTCTTTTTAAAGCTCTGAGAAATGTTAACTTTTTGTAAAAATGCTAAAATTTTAGTTTGAGCTTTCTTTCTGCTTATTAATTGAAGTGTTTCTGTTTTCAAGGGATCAAAAGAAATTGAAGGTGAAGAGGAGTCTGGTTTAATTCCACCTGCAGAAGTGTTTGCTCCTAAGAGTCTGGTGTTGGTGTCCAGACTGGATTATCCAGAAATTTTCAGGGTAAAGAACTTGCAGTTACCATCCATAATATATGTCAGCAGACAAATCTGTTTTTAATGAGTAGCAGTGACAGTACTTTTGATTTAAAACATCTCAGGACTGATTTGGGAATTTAAAAGCAAAAGTAGGCTTAGATTGAGCTAGATAAAATTCAATGTCCGTGACTGTAAATAGCCCCTATAGGTTAAAGCAGTGCTTTTTTACCCTCCAGGCAGTTTTAAATCTACATAGAAGATGAAATAGAGATTTTTTGTTGTTGTTGTTTTTTTACTGGGCTCAATTTATTGTATGATGAAGGGAATTATTAGGATAAAACCAAACTTGCTCAGGTAAAACCAAGACATTAATAATACATTATTAATAGGTAACAGTAAATTAATAGTGAAATCCCAGTTTCCTTCATTTGTAAAGCAAAATGTCAGAGCCTCTTCCAGATCAAATTAAGATGCATAACAGAGATTTAGGATCCTGGATTACTTTCATCTGATGAAATGCAACTTATCTGAGATAAATGAAAAGCTTAAATTTTTGTTAAGCAAATACATAGTTTCAGAAACAAATACAGTTCAGTTTACAGATCAAAGGAGGGAATCATTCCACAGTGAAGTTGTCATTGGACATTAAGAATGGCTGTACCGAGTGAGATTAAAAGTCCACATAGCCCAGCATTTTGTCTCTGGTAGTGGCCTGTAGTATAGGTAAAGCAAAGTGTGTAAGAATAGGGCAGACTGTAGAAATAATTCCAGAAAATACTTTCCTAATTCAGCATGAATTATAGTTAAATGACATCCTGAACCAGAGGTGTCTGTCGTATGGGGTTTTTTCATATAATTTGTTCAGTTTCTTAAAGTTCAGATTTTACAACAACTCGTGGCAAGGAGTTTCACAGCTTAACTATGTGTTACACGATAAGTTACTGTTGGAATTATTTCTAAGAAGAGAATTCCTGAAGTATTTGCTGATTTATCAAACTTCTTAGAACATAATGTTGAATCATCTTACATTAAATTATTAGTAAAAATGATAATGCTGTATCTGCCATTTCTCAGTTGAAACTGGATACATAAAAAAGGACATACTGAAGTGCTAACATACTATTAATTTTTAAATATATTTGTTGAAATAATAAAATAGTGTAAATTAAATAACATATGGAATTGTTGCGCTTTGATGCTTGTCTTTAAATGAGTCCCAAAAGCTCATTGATTCAAAAGTATTCCTCTCTGCAAGCCAGCCGGGTTTAGGTCCGTGGAATGAATTCAAAGCACCGATGTAGCTATGTTGGTTTCATAATTTTTAAAAGTAACTCGTAGTAAAGCACCTTTTATATAATGAACAAAGCACAAATTTTAAACATTGAAATTCTTTTAAAAAGGGGTAGATCTGTTTAGCTGCCAGCACACACATGCCGCTAAGTAGCCAAGCTAAATTTTAAAATGAGTGGTTGCTTCTGCAGCAAAGTGCCGTGTCGTCACTTGGGAAGTACCGCACTACATTAATAGCTGTTCCACACCTCCTCTCAAAGAACCGTATTCATCACTGTGTGTCTTCCCGGTCTGTGTGTCGTGGCTCCCTTTCTAGGCTTGCCTTGGCCTCATCTACACTGTGTACGTGGACAGCCTGAATGTGTCGCTGGAGACCCTCATTGCAAATCTGTGCTCGTGCCTTGTCCCGGCTTCTGGAGGGTCTCAGGTAAGTGGGGAAAAAAGGGTATTTTTCCAGTTAATTTAATTTATGAAGAAAACAAAAAAATAAATTCTTGAAATATTTTGGAAGTAAAAAAGATCATAGTTCAGCTGAGTGCTTTCCCTGTGGCCTGTGAGTGCTTTCCCAGTGGCCTGTCTTCTAAAGACAGCAAAAATTCCATTCCAGGATAAGGTCAAAGGGTTAATTTTGTCACCGAGTTGGCCTTTTACAAGGCACAGAAACAAATGAAGCAGTTTGTATAAGTTTAGTTTTTAATAATATTGTGTGTTCAGGAATATTTCTTCTTTTTTAAAAGGCTTTTCTTTCTGTGCCGGTTTTTAATACGTCCTTCACTTTAATTTACCTGTGTCTTCTCCTTGATGCAGTTCAGGATTCCACTGCTCTTTTTATTGGTAACTCTTTTAAATTTCTATTTTCATAAAATAAAAAATAAAAGTAATAAGAATAATAAAAAGAGAAAGCTACAGAAGTAACCTGAACATGGTTTTCTCAGAGGTAATTAAGTATTTCAGTTAGCCTATAAATATAAATAATATTCAAAAATAGAAAAAAGTTTTCCAGCAAGTACACTTATTTCTGCTTTTGACCTTTGCTTTCTGTGAACAGAACGTCAGGGTTTTTTGTTGATTTACTTGAAAGAAATTATTCCTATATGTTTGTGGGTTTCTGACAATCAGTTGGCTCTTACTTGCTTGGCCTTCTCTTTATACTGTGACACTACCTGGAAATTTTAGTCTTTATTGTGAAACGTTCTTGGAAACTTAAGTACTCAAAAGACAATATTTTAAAGTCGGTTTCATACACACTTTCTGTCACTTCCCTCCCAGCCTATGGATTATCAATCAACCTTCTTGAAATGCTCAAATCCCTGCCTCTGTTCTGTTTTTCTCTGGCTGCTTTGGAATTTCTCTTAGTGCCGTAATTGGCAAAATGTCCTCTCAGCTTAGTCAGGATCTACCTTATTGTTATCCAGGCAACCACGTCTCTGTTTTTGCATCCCAAGCCTTTTGGTTTGGAAGAGGAGTAATTAATTTGTGCCTTCTGGTCAGAAACCCTCTTTTCCAGTGGTATTTGAGCCTCCTACTAGAAGTTTTGGTAATACACTTGAATACACTTGAACTTCTGGCTCATCATCTACCTCTTTTCTTCTTCCTTTTTTTTTTTTTAACATCTTAATTTTTTTTT
Organism: Buceros rhinoceros silvestris; assembly: GCF_000710305.1. Classification (NCBI taxonomy): domain Eukaryota; kingdom Metazoa; phylum Chordata; class Aves; order Bucerotiformes; family Bucerotidae; genus Buceros; species Buceros rhinoceros. The sequence goes on from NW_010392576.1 coordinate 101,344, forward strand.
ATTATTTCTTACGCCCTGACTTCCCCTGCGCCCCGCCCCCCCCCCATGAATATGACTTTCCCCGGTGGCCGTTTTGTCTGCTAGAAGAGGGAGGAAGTGTCATGCTCCTCTAGCTTATTCTGCGTTCTGCTTTCTCACTTCAAGTACAATGTTCTTTCAGTTCAAACTTAAATTTGCTAGAATTTTAAGAAATTTTTTTTTCCTTTTCTTTCTTCAGCTTTGT
>NW_010392576.1:101914-102141 GCF_000710305.1 Buceros rhinoceros silvestris
ATTTCGGTTTCAAACATCTGCTGTGCAGCAGCTAGAGCTTGCTACCTTTGTACTTTCAACCCCTTTACTCTCATACCGAGTGGAGTTGTACCATGCTTACTGCTTGTACAGAAACACCCCCCACACCATGGCAGTTAGTGGTTAGAGGTAATTGCTTCAGATCGCCTGCTGCTTCAATGTTATGTGCATTTAGTTAGAGAAAAGGCAGAGTATTTTATATTATTTAT
>NW_010392577.1:0-353 GCF_000710305.1 Buceros rhinoceros silvestris
TTAAATGTGGTCAGGCGGGCCATGTCATGGCGAACTGCCGTGGGTTGGGGAATCCGCCAACAGCGTTCTCCCCACGCCAAAACCGACCCAGAGGACCGTGTTGGGCCTGTGGAAAGAAAGGGCATTTTGCCAAGGAATGCAGATCTAAAAACCAGGGAAACAGGAAGGGGAGGGGGCACCCGGGCCACGCACAGCCCTCTCCCGCTTGGGACATGCGGCGGCCCAACTATACCAACCCCGGATGGGGCGAGGCCCTCCCGAATCCGCTGCCCCCTCGAGAAGCGACCAACTTTATGGCCCAACCGATGGTCCCACTGAACCTGTCCCTATCTCAGGCACAGCAAAGCCCCCCC
>NW_010392577.1:376-692 GCF_000710305.1 Buceros rhinoceros silvestris
ACCAGCCCCGGATGGGTCGAGGCCCTCCCGAATCCGCTGCCCCCTCGAGAAGCGACCAACTTTATGGCCCAACCGATGGTCCCACTGAACCTGTCCCTATCTCAGGGACAGCAAGGACCACCCCCCGGGAACGAGACCCCAGGGTGGCCCTGGCAGTAAAGTGTGATAACCCGCCAGTGGTGTGGGGGATCTGTTCCCTCCATAATACCTTAAATGGCACCACCATTAGTGCCCCTTTTTTTGATCGATACTGGGGCCGATGTTACAGTCATCCCTGAGATGAATTGGCCCTCACGCTGGAAATTGGAAGATGCCC
>NW_010392578.1:0-7514 GCF_000710305.1 Buceros rhinoceros silvestris
CCCCCCGCCCCCCACCTTTTCTGCCCCTGTCAGTGGTTCAGATGACACTGGGAATTCTTTCAAACGTCCTCAAAATGTGAAAACGCAGAGAGTAGCAACCATGGTGCTGGAGTCATTAAGTTCATTGGAATTTTCCAGTCGGGTTAATAATGATGTGGGCTTTTCATATCTGCCTCATTTCCAGCCAGCCGTACTATTTTGGATCCTGATTTGTGCTGTTAATATCCCTTGTCTTCTTTTTTTTCTGTAGCAGTCACAAGTGAGGTTATTTCAGCTATGCTTAAGAAACACAAACCCTTCTCATCTCTCTTTTTATAGCTGAGACGTTTAAAGTCTTTTACGTAGCCATGGAGCACCATGAAAGTGTTTATTGTGCTCCTCAGCACGCAGCTATCAAATCCTTGGTGCTGGGACGTATGAGCTGGGTGCAGCAGCGTTGTGACGCGTTGGACAGTCTGTGAGAGTTATAGGCCTCGTATTGTTAGAAATCTCCCTATCAAATGGTGGATTCCTCAGGGACTGGAGGCTGGTTATTTGTGTTACAGATCACTGACGCCTCATTCCCTCTTGCCCAGCTTCGTTTACAGCTGTAATCGTGTTTGTAGGGTTTGATAAAGTAGTATAGTAACGAAATGTTGGGTCCAGATCAGCACGGTGTGGGCAGGACGCAGCCCCGAGGCACCACAGGCTAAATACTCATGTCCTGGGCTGCAGAGCCCTTTCACTTCTAATCACTTCCACGCAAACAAGCTGCTTAGATGCGTGTCTCTCCACGCTGCGGGTGTGTGTTTGGCAAGAGGGAGGCAGTGCAGATCACCAGGTTTGTTTTCCCACCCTCCCTGCTGAGCTCGCACAGGACACCCAGTCTGTATTATGCAAAACGTGCAAAGTTGTCGTCTTACGATCTGCGAGGGCAAATGTGACAAGGGCTGAAAGGAACTGTCCTTCCTTGTCCTAGGAACAGGCCCCGAGGTGAAAATGGGGGACGCAAGCGACATCTGTCCTCACCTGGATTCCATAGGAGAGGTGACCAGGGATGATCTGCTGCTCAAGTCCAAGGTACAGCATGTGCTGCTGGTCAGTCCTTTCCCCTTCAGCTACCATGCATGGGTTTGTGTTTGCTGCCCGTCTCCATGGAGGAGAGGCAGAAACTCTTCTCTGGTGCTGGTGTACCCTCCCCTATCCCATAAAGCCTCTGTCGACCCCCCTGGCTCTGTTTCCTCCCTGTCATTTTATCCTGCTCAGATGTGTCACTTAGCTAAAACGCCACAAAGGGTCTCGTGGGGTATTAAGAAATGAAATACTGTGTGCTACAGGTTCTGTCTGCTAGAGAAGTTTCCCTCTCTTGAAGGACTAGGTTATGTAAACCTACCAGCCAAGCAAACAAACCTTCTTTTATCATGACTATGCAGGGAACTTGCCAGTCTTGTGGAGCTGTGGGACCAAATCTCTGGGCTTGTCTGCAGGTAACAATGGCTTGCTGTTCGTGTGTGTGATGTGGTGGGACTTCTCTTTAATACCAGTTTTTTAAAAAAGAAGGTATTGTACCGAAAGAATAAAAGCCCGGGAAGCAAAGAGGGGGTTCTTAGTAGAACTATCCACTGTTTTTTTGATGGATTTGAAGGAAAAGGCTCCCTAGATGAAAGGCTAACGCTGTCAGAATGTGCCAAGGTGCAAGAGTTCACTCATCCTCACAGGGGATTGCCCCTGGTCCCCAGGTAGGAATGAATTAAATGCCCAGCACTGACTGTTGGCTGGGTCCCGCCTCTGCTGGCAGCTGTGAAGGGAGCCTGGAAGCGTGAGACCTCAGATGATGTCGCTCAGGGCAGTGAGGCAGAAAGGAATGAAAGGGGCATGCGGGGGGCAAGGGCAGTTTATTTTTACAGTAGAATGCCCCGGTGTTTTGAGTGCTTAGATGAGCTGCCCATTGGAGCAGTTGCTGTGGAATGGAGCCTTGGGTGCAAACCTGCTTCCAGGTTTTCTTTGTTAAATGAAGCAATTCCGCTTACCCCTCTTATTCTGGGCCCCGAGTGAAAAGCAGGTTAGAGAACTGGCTGGTGAGACTGTTTTGTGAAGGTGCCCATTGTGCGTTTGCTCTTTTCCCACCAGGTTGGTTGTCCCTATGTGGGTTGCGGGGAGTCCTTTGCTGACCACAGCACACTTCATGCACAGGTGAGCTTTCCTCTGTCGTCCCCCTTAAGACAGGCCCAGTTGGATTTTGTTCATTACCATTGTCCTCCTCTACGCTGCTCTGGTAGCCCAGTACTTCACCTGGAGCCAGCTGTCAAATCAGATTCATTATTTCACCTTTTTAGGCCAAAAAGCACAACCTGACGGTGAACCTCACCACTTTCCGCATCTGGTGTTATGCTTGTGAGAAGGAGGTGTTCCTGGAGCAGCGTCTGGCCACGCACGCACCAGCACTGCCAGTGAAGTTTGCTTAACCGGTTGGTCTGTGTCACAACACGGCAGGGTTGGTTGAACACTCGGCAGGGGATTTGTTTACCTGTTGTAAAATTAACAGAGCAGCTTCTGCTACTGTCCAGGCTTTGGGGTGATAGGAACTCTTTACCTGAAAGTGGCTACCTGTAGCCTTTCCTTACATGATCTCTCACCCCGAGCAGCTTCTGCTACTGTCCAGGCTTTGGGGTGATAGTACTTCTTTCCCTGAAAGTGGCTACCTGTAGCCTTGCCTTACATGATCTCCCAGCCAGAAGACTTTCTGGTGACTTGACTATCCATTTTGACTTGTTTTTTTAACTTTTCCTTTTCCATGGGACGTCTGTTTCTGGCAGGAACCACAACAGCTGTCACACCTTCATTGTCAATGCACAGCCCACGGAAGTTTTAGCTGTCAGACCAGACACACACGTACTTGTGACACTGCTGCACATTCCTGATGCCTCCCTTGTCATGTGGAAACAGTAATGGTACCACTTCCACCCCCTCCTTGCATTAGTGAGAAGAGTAGATGGTGCAACTGGTTCTTCTCTCTCCAGAGTGCTTTTTTTAAAGGCTGGCTCAATTTATGTGTAAGATAATTTCTCTCACAACTCGTCTTTCAAAGCAGGCCTCTCGTTGATGCTCATTTCTCTGCCTTTAATCTAGGATTCTCCATTGCCCACTCACCCTCTGAAAGCTGTTCCAATTGCAGTGGCTGATGAAGGTGAATCTGAATCAGAGGATGATGATTTGAAACCAAGAGGTAACTGCATCGAGCTGATGAAAGGCCCGTGAGGGACCTGCACTGAGAGGTTGCTAGGAGCAGAGTGTGGAGACTGCCTAGAAAGGGCTGAATTCCCTCTGCTTTGGGGAGGAATGTAGAAAGCAGCACGTCTGGCAAGTGTTTTATGCATCTCTTGTTTGTGCCTTAGGCCTTACTGGAATGAAGAACCTTGGGAACTCCTGCTACATGAATGCAGCTCTTCAGGCTCTCTCTAACTGGTAGGCATTAGGGCCTGTCTGTCGAGTCTTTATTAGACTTCACTAAATATTGGAAGCGGCGCCTCTGCTCTGACACCTTCATGAATCTCGTGAAGAGAAATCAGCTGGGCTAGGTGCGGAAATAACCAGTGTTTGTTTAAGGCAACGGAAGTTTTACAGTAGGAAGCTGAGTGAACAGCCAGCTCATGGCTACAGATGAGCATGTGAAGTAAAGCTTCATCGTTTCTACTGTGACAGAAATGTTTTTATCGCATAGGAAAGCACGTCACATCTTTATTCTCCCCAGTGACATTATTCTAACAACCCATATCCTAAAATATTCTCTAGCCAGCCTGCTGAGAACTGACTCCAGGGTCTCTTCTCTGTACTGGGAGCGGATTCAGATCTGCCTTTTTCATTTGTTTCAAGTTAGGAGACAAGTCTGCACCCGGAATCACTTCTCCCCTCGATTTCTACAGCAGTATCTTAAGCGTGCTTTCAAAAAGGCGTGCATTTAAATTCTGATGAACACTTAAATAGAAGCAGAGGAGAAATTTCTGTGTCTGAATTCTTCTCTTTTCTCTCGTAGCCCACCCCTCACACAGTTTTTTCTGGAATGCGGTGGACTCGTCCGTACAGATAAGAAACCAGCGCTGTGCAAAAGTTACCAGAAGCTGGTCTCTGAGGTTTGGCATAAGAAGCGGTGAGTGGTCAGTCCCTCATCTCATCGGGGCAGGTTTCAGTGTTGTGTTGGTTCTGAAGTGGCATCAGCCAAGAGGAAATTTGATCTTTAGGGATGAGCGCAGTGCCTAAGGCGGTCAGCTCAAACCCTGCATCGATGGGTATGTGAGGATGCCCCCGTGTCTAGGAGATCCCACATCCTGCTACTGGTGATAAAGTGGGCACAGAGATGTCAGTGAAAACAATACATTCAGAGTGTCATAACTTGAAAAAGGAAGAGATTTTTTTAATACAGCTTCCCAGCTGGCAATGAAGTAAAAATTATAGAGAAAGGGAGTACTCTTGGCTCTAGGGATGAGTCTCCCCGGAAGGACAGACTGAAATGACTGTGAGATGTTTTCTGTCTCTTCATTTGTGTGTCATCCAGCTAATAGTGAAACACATGCCCAGGCTTTGCAGGTGCATAATCACCTTTTGTTCTCTTCAGTTACCACACCCTGTTCTATGGCTCATTAGGCAAACTGGCTCCAGGCCTCACAAGCAAACCAACTCCTTCTCTTTTTTCTCCACATCTAACCAGCCCGAGTTACGTTGTTCCGAGCAGCCTGTCCCATGGGATCAAACTCGTCAACCCCATGTTCCGGGGCTATGCGCAGCAGGTGGGGCCTCAACGAAACCATGCCGTTACTCCATGGTGGGTGGTGGGATTTTTCTCCCTGCAGCGGTGGTGCGGGTCTTCAGAAGGAAGAGCTTGAGCTCAGGGGTTGTGCCCGTTTTGTGTCAGTGTCAGTGACCTGATGGAGCACTTGGGTGGGATTTAGGAGAGCTGGTTCTCTTCCAGGCTCTGCCCCTGGCCTGCTGGTGCCAAATCAGTGCGTTTTCCTGTGTCAGCGTTCTCACCTCTGAAAGTGTGATGGTCACCTTTACAAAGGGCTTTGAGATCAACTGATAACGTGCTATGTGAGAGCTAGGTATTAGTTATTCACGTCGGAGCTGAGAAACCTGGATAAATCTGTACTAAAAAGTTAGATATGAATGTTCTATATTCTTTTTCTGGGAAATTACAATGAACCAAATCTTATTTAAAGATCGTATCTTTTTTTCTTTGAAGGTTTTATCAGCGTATCTCTTGCGTATTTCATTAGAATAAAATGTAAACATCAAATTATGATTAGAAAACTTTCAAGAGAAGTGACAGTGCATCTAAACTGAGATACTGACAGGATAAAAATAATGATTAATGAAAGAACTCCTCTATTTATCTTTGATGTGAAGTGGATTGGAAAACTCGCAGCTGTAAGGAGCTAAAGTTGAAAGAAAGACAAGGCAGGCTGAAAGCCAAACTTCATAAAATAACAAACATCATAATTAACTTTCTGGAGTTGTCAGAATCCCAAGTCGCTTTCCAGCAGGTCCTTTGAAGCCAGCGTATCCCTCTTTCACCATGTATTATGAATGTAGGAGCTCGCACCTAGGCTGTACAGTCTTTGGTTTCCAGTTCCATTCCCTATTTATTAAAGGTTTTCATGGGATTGCCATGAGCAGAAGTCAGCGTTCGTGAAATTTGTTTTGTGGGTAGGAGTCCATTCTCTGCTGTCTTCATTAGGCTTCTCCTTGTCTCTTGCCTCTTATCAGAGGAAAACTGATAAGCTCACGGTTTGCATGCTGCGCCTGCTCTCTGGCTTTTCACTGTCTCTCAGCTGAAGATAAAAATTGGGCTTTTTATCATTTAGGAGTTAAAAATATTTATGTAGCAGACAGGCTTCTTGGAACACGGCCACAGTGCTCGCTCTGCTTTTGCAGGGTCTCTGCGTGTTGCAGCGTGGCTGACCTTTGTGGGCAGTGTCGAAAGTGGCTGTAGATGGAGCCATCTCCTCTTTTGCCCCTCTCATTGCCCCATTTCTGGATGGACACTAACATGAGTTACTCCTGGTTTTTAGGATACTCAGGAGTTCCTGCGGTGCCTGATGGATCAGCTGCATGAAGAACTGAAGGAACCAATCATGGCAGAGACAAGGGATTTGGATACCAGTGACCAGGATGACAAGCGAGAGGGTGACCGGAGTCCTTCGGAGGATGAGTTCCTCTCCTGTGACTCAAGCAGTGACAGGGGTGAAGGCGACGGTCAAAGTCGGACCACAGGGAGCATGGGCAGCAGCTCCCTGGCAGAGACAGAGTTGTTGATTCAGGATGAAGCAGGGAGAGGGATCTCCGAGAAAGAGAGGATGAAGGACAGGAAGTTCTCCTGTGGCCATCGGCGCAGCAACTCTGAGCAGGTGGACGAGGATGCGGATGTTGACACTACTATGATGCCAGTCGATGGCAGAGCCTCACCTGAGATGCTGCCAGCTCCCCGTCCTGCCAGCCCGTGCAGGACACCAGGTACACACCTTCCAGTTGTGTTCTACCCAGGATCAGTGCTGTAGTGCAGTGGCAAACACCACATAACCAGTCTCCTGTGAGTTTCAAGAGGTTTTGCATCCAAGATTTTCCCCTGTCCCTGGCAGTAGTTCTGTCTTTGTGCACAATTGCTTCTGGAAGAAAATGTAGCACGTGAGGTGCTTAGCTGGGCTAAAGCACCATGGAGCTGAGTAAAGACTGCATCCTGAGGGCAGTGAGAGTGCCCCTGCCAGACCTCCAGACACTCATTTGTGCCTTTCCTAATTAAAAAAAAGCAAAAGGTTTTGTATGTGCACATGGCTTTATCCAACAGGGGAAATACTAGCTGTAGAAAAGGTGTGGAAGAAGGTATCAGTCCATGTTGGACATGTGGAAAAGAGAGAAGCAGTTGGTGCATTTCTGTGTCTCAGGGAAAAGAAAAGAGCAGCAGTGACGAGTGGGTGTGGAGTCACCTCACACTGAACATACCCGATCTTTCAACACATCTTTATGTAAGAGCCTTACGCTGCCAACTGGCACTGAAGACAGCAGTGCTGTTTGTGTGGATTGGGATACAGGAGCAAGCTGTAAAAACTAATTAGTTTTAAGTGTGAAAAGATGGTGGGTTGAGGAGTTTTTTTATGTCGTTATTAGCTGTTCAGTATAGCTGTGTGCACTCTTACCCGTGCACTGCGGGAGCAGCATCTGCCAGCCTGCAAGCTGGACAGCGAATAAACACTGAACTGGGCGTACTGGGAAGGATTCTGTGCTGGAACGCAGGGCTGGGCCAGCACCGCCTGCAGCAGGGCTGCCTTTCCTAACTGGGGTTTTCACCATTCTCCCAAACAGAACCTGACAACGATGCCTACGTGCGCTGTTCCTCACGCCCCTGCAGTCCGGTCCATCATGAAATGCACTCCAAGCTCTCTAGCAGTCCTCCTCGCTCCAGTCCTGCCAGGCTCGGACCTTCCTACGTACTCAAGAAAGGTACTGCAAAGTGTGTACGCTGGGAGGGAGAGCGGGGAGCGTGT
>NW_010392578.1:7581-14929 GCF_000710305.1 Buceros rhinoceros silvestris
TAGGGAAGGAGAGGTTCACTGACAGAAGAGAGCAGGAATCCAACACGATTCCTGATTAACAGCTGTAAGAAGTGCTGATTCTCCTGACATTGGTGCTTTCTAAAGTAGCGCTAGGCAAAGACCTCGGTAAACCTGAAGGTAAAGTCAAGCTCTGAGCACGACAGATGTTCTAGAAAGCTCTTATACTGGAGCCTGGAATGATTTCCCTGACTGCATCTGCACGCTGTGTCTGTGAAGTCCCAGGCACAAGCTCTGTCCCGTGAGGGGAGTGTGGAGACATGTAAGTATTTGTCTGCCAGACTTGGGCTGAAGTTGATGTTACGGGGAGAGCTTCTTGCCTCTGGGACATCTTGGGCTCACAGCGCTAGAGTGGAGGCTGCAGTGCTGGGAGCGTTGTCCGGCTGCAGAACGGAGCCGGGCTGTGGTGGTTATCCAACTGGGCTCTTCATCCCAAGCAAATCACAAATGAAAATCTCTCAGCAAACACAACGCCCTGTGTTTATGCCACTGTCCCTCCAGCTGTTCAGTGGTGGCATTCTTCCCTCAACTATGTCGCGGGCTCTCGGCTGAGGTCAGCACAGCTGCAGATGCTCTGGCCGGATGAAAAGCGCTCTGTCTCCATGCACGTGTTGGTGGGGAAGAGGGTTTGTTTTTAAACAGAACTGTGTGTTTGGCCAGTCCCTGCTGTGGAGAGTCCTCTTCAGTGCAAGACACCATGGTAACTGTCAGAGGGGAAAAAACCCAGGACAAAGTACACACAGACAGGCGAGGAGGGAGAAGTGTAAAGCTTAATGCAAAATGTTGCAAGACCTCAGAAGAACAGGGAAAACCCTCAGTCTGTGGCAGGGCCAGACTTCTCAGTGAGTAGTAAGAGGATGGAAGCAGGATTCTCAGTAAGACAGTTTCTGCCTGCTGAGAGCTGGCACGTTGGGGTTGGTTCCGTTGGCTACCTCCCCTCGTCGCAGCACCCGAAGCAGCAGGGCTCTCCTCTCAGTTCACCATGGGCCCCGCTGACTCCCTGGCATGGCACGGGCAGGACAGTGCTTCTCCGGTGGTGTTCTTGTGTGAAGAGCATGACACACGTTCTGCTCTACTGACGTGGGAGACTGGGAAGGAGCTGCTACATGCTGGGTCTCCCTTGTCTGTCTTGCAGCCCAGATGCAGGCTTCTGGGAAAAAGAAGAAGGAACTTCGTTACCGCAGTGTGATTTCTGACATCTTCGACGGCTCCATTCTCAGCCTGGTGCAGTGCCTCACCTGCGACAGAGTGAGTCTCCTGGGGGCTGTCAGTCAGAGAGCACGGCCTTCTAGCTGGTAGAATCTTCACAGGAAGAGGTGCTCCTGTTTCCAAACCCTGTGGGACGCAGTAGGCCTGGCCTGCTGAAATGGTGACAGGTGGATGGTGGGCAAGCTGTGAGAAACCCGCCATGCCAACAAGTCGGGTTTCCCTGTGGGGGTCTGTATCCGTGCTCCTGAGTTTGTTTCACAATATCACATTCACATTAGAAAACTGGTTCCAGTACTACAGACACCATGACCAAAGTAATCCTGCTGGCAGCAGGGAAGGATAATTAGCCAGGCCGTGCTCGTACTGCCAGCTCAGGTTTCTAGCCTAGACAAAATCCAAGCAGTGACAAAAGGTGATGAAGATCACCTGCCAGCTCTGTTACATGCCATGCCCAGGAAACCCAGACCTCTTCCTCTTGGATATTTCCAGGTTTCGACAACAGTGGAGACATTCCAGGACCTGTCACTGCCCATCCCAGGGAAGGAGGACTTGGCCAAACTACACTCTGCCATCTACCAAAACGTGCCAGCTAAGACAGGGGCGTGTGGGGACAACTATGCCTCACAGGGCTGGATCGCTTTCATCATGGAGTATATCCGGAGGTGTGTTCCCTAGGAGGATCTCTTCTTTCTGGGCTTTGCCCTGCGGTGCTGGAAGGTGGCTGTCCCTAACCGGTGGTGGTCACAGCAGAGGGTCAGCTGTCACCATGCCTTGGAGGGCGTGTGTGGTACCTGACAGGGCTTTGAGCCTTGTTGTGTAAACCAGTTGCTACTGTTCCTCTAGTTCTGTCACACACCTTCAGATCTCCGGTGCAGCTGATAATCCCTCACTTTGCCTTTAGCTCAGCCTCACCCTCTGGAACGAATTAATTGCTGGTGTAGCTTTCAAAATCATTTCCAGTTTGAGCAATCACAGGAGGAACCTCAGCTGAGGGAATTTGTCCTTTCCCTGCTCCGCTGGGATGTGTGATGAGCTTAGGAAACCCATCATCCATCTGGCATCCAGCCCTTTTATGTATAACTTTTCCTCTTACTGTCCTCTCTTCTGCAGATTTGTGGTGTCCTGTATCCCTAGCTGGTTTTGGGGCCCTGTTGTGACACTGGAGGATTGTCTTGCTGCTTTTTTTGCAGCAGATGAGTTGAAGGGTGAGTTTTCTTCGAGGGGTCTGACAGCATGAAACAAGGAGAACTCCTGGAGGAGTATTTCACGTGTGTTTTGGGGGAGGATTACATCTCCTGGACAGGCTGCCTCAGTGTTTCGCTTAGAGAGCAGCGGTACCAAAACTCGGCAGTTCAGCAGCTCGGAGCAGAAGTGGGTTCTCCTGCTGCTTGGGGGTGCTGCTTGTCCATTCTGAATCTGGCTGGGAGCATCTTCAGTGAGGAGCAGACGTGGCTTTTGGTGGCTTTTGGTTGGTTGTGAGTGCTGTGGCTCCTTAGTCTTTGCTTTCTCCATCCACTCCATAAGCTCTAGAGGACTTAAATACTGGGAGGAGGGTTGGATTTGCTCTCCCCTCACCAGGGCTTCCCCAGGAGGTTGCTTGACTTGGTTTCTCTGCTCTGGGTGGAAACGTGGCTGTATCAGCATTGTGTGCTGCATAGCGGCTCTTTTCTTCTCTGTACACAGGGGACAACATGTACAGCTGTGAACGGTGTAAAAAGTAAGTCTGCATTGTCTGTATTGTGTTGTATTTCTGATTCTGTTTCTCTGCGCTGCTCCTTACGTTGGAGTTCTGGTCTTGGGAGGTCACTGAGCGCAGACAGGCAAAGTGCTGGCTGGGGGCGGGGGGGCGGATGGAAGAAGGGAAGAAGGATACAGAGAGGGATGTGGCTTGGCAGTGATGGAGCTATTGTATTAGAGACGTGGCAAACTGCTCATGCCGGCTTCATTCGGGAGGGATGCTGCGAAGAGCCCGAATTTGTTGCTGCTGGAATTCGGGATTTGTGTTAGATTTCAAAGCGAGCAGGACGCAGCCTTGCCTTTTGGCATCCCGTTGCTTTAGAGATTGCTCACAAATAGTTTCTTTTTCTCCCTCAGACTGCGGAATGGAGTAAAGTACTGCAAAGTCCTCCGGCTACCAGAGGTGAGTTCAGGCATCTTGTTTCCTGGCTTTCTTTTAGCAGCCACTGAGGAGACTGAAGGTAGAACAGAAATAATGTTGGTTTTGGTGGTAAAGTCCTGTATCTAGAGGAGACTTACCCGTTCTAAGCTGGTGAGCCAGCAGTGTTCATGACTAACAGGCGAAGAACTCTTGCAAAGATCAGGGCACAGAGATGTGCTGTTTTCTCTGAATACCCACAGCAAACCCACGCTTTGGTGTTCTCTGTCCTTGCTCTTTTAGATTCTTTGCATCCACTTGAAACGGTTCCGGCATGAGGTGATGTATTCCTTCAAGATCAACAGTCACGTTTCCTTCCCCTTGGAAGGGCTGGATCTGCGACCTTTCCTAGCCAAGGAGTGTGTCTCCCAGATCACCACCTACGATCTCCTGTCAGTCATCTGTCACCATGGCACAGCAGGCAGTAAGTCCTTCTTCTGTCCGTGTGGGCGGAGGTGAACAGGAACGAGATGAGCACGAGCGAGGCAGAAATGCCTCCCAGGACTGGCCAACCCCTCTCCTGGGGTGAAGCGCAGCCTGAGGCCTGCCCCCTCCACTCCCAGCTCTGCCCTTTGAAAAGTGAACCCAGCAGCCGCCGACTCATCCCCGGCAGCTGTTTCTGCCTCACCACTGGGTGGCTCAAACGCTTCCCCGATGTCCAGCCTCGCAGAGAGGCTCTTTCCAAGGAAGGCACATCAGGGTGACAGTGCCAGGCTCCCCTGCTCCGGCAAGGCTTGCCTGAACAGGAATTAACATCTCTTTCATCTCTCTCTGTTCCCTGCCAGCAGCTAATCCTGTTTGTGCTGCTGACATTATCCCCGCCTGAGTTCTGTCTGCTCCGAATCCCAGCAGTGCCGCGTTCTCTCTGTTGCAGGCGGGCATTACATAGCCTACTGCCAGAACGTCATCAACGGCCAGTGGTACGAGTTTGATGACCAGTATGTCACTGAAGTCCACGAGACGGTGGTACAGAACGCGGAAGCCTACGTCTTGTTCTACAGGTGAGCTGTGCCCTGCACCGCAGTCCCACAGTCCCACGTGGGGCAGGGAATGCCTAGACATGCATTTCACAAACGGAGTTTTCAGGAATTGTTTAATATTCTCTTCCTTCCCTCAAGGAAAAGCAGTGAAGAGGCTGTGCGGGAGCGTCAGAAAGTCGTGTCCCTTGCCAGCATGAAAGAGCACAGTTTACTGCAGTTCTACATCTCTCGAGAGTGGCTCAATAAATTCAACACCTTTGCTGAGCCTGGTCCTATCACCAATCACACCTTCCTGTGCTCTCACGGGGGTAAGTGCCGGGGACCTGGGAGTAGCAACTCCCAGCTCTACCTTTATCCTTCAGGAAAAAAGCTCCAGCTGACCTCCTGATGAAGCAGATCCACTACTTGGCCAAACTCCAGCCAGACAGCGACTCCACTGTCCGCTGATCAGAGGCCTGGAGGGATGCGTACTGCGGGGCAGCCACAGTTTTCAGTTCCCCCGTTTTGTTTTTAAAAACAAACCTGTAGAAAGCAGATAAGGCAGCGCTTGTCTGTGTGACCCTGTCAGCAAGGCTGGCCCTCAGCATTTGTGTGGAGCGTGGAGCACGCGCTCCTGCAGAGAGCTGATACACGTCTCACTGTTCTGCGGCTCCATCTGTCAGGCTGGGGAGCCCTTGGGTTTATAAACCTCCAACTGGAGATGAAGCACTTGATCAGAAACTGAAGCTGTGAACTGAGAAACCTCCACGACTGATGAACTCCTGGCTGCCTTCCATTAGCAGAGCAAGCAGCTTCTGGAACTGGGGTTTTCAGCAAGGAAGATTTGGCTTTTTGTGTGTTTTTGCCCAGCAGAGTGAGTTCCCTGGTTAACTCTCCCGCTTGCCTCTCCTCCACAGGGATCCCTCCCAATAAATACCACTACATCGATGACCTGGTTGTGATCCTGCCCCAGAACGTGTGGGAATATCTCTACAACAGGTGAATATGGCCATTTCATTCTTCCTTCCCATGAGTCCTGGCTTTTGTTTCACACCTCGGGCAGTGGCGAAGGGACAGAATCCCTTCCCAGGGCACCTTAAAAGCAGTACTGGTGTGGACTGGGGAAGACTGGAATTTGGTAGAGCCTCCTAATCTAAACTACATGAGCTGGGTCAGCGCATTGTCCCAGAGCAGTGTTGTGGCCCTTGTGGTGTTCAGGCAGTGCTCTCCTTTCGGCTGCAGCTGCCCCTCGGTCACCGCTGCTGGAGCCGTGTAACAGTCCAGCTCTGCAGGCTGCGGGGCTGGGGAGCGTTTCCGTGCTCCTGCAGTTCCCCAATCCCCTCCTGCTCTGCCTCTGCTCAGGTTCGGGGGCGGCCCTGCTGTGAACCACCTGTATGTGTGCTCCATTTGCCAAGTGGAGATTGAAGCACTTGCCAAACGCAGGAGAATCGAGATCGACACCTTCATCAAGGTTTGTGTGGGAATCGGGCAGAAGCAACAGCAAAGGGCAGAGGTGGGAAACGGATTCCTGTCACAGCCAGGCAGTTTTCCAGTTTTCCAGTTTTCCTGCCCCTGTTTTCCAGAATGTGATCTACCGCATGGCCCAGAGACTGATCTTGGGGTTTCCCAGTGCTGGCAGCATGGGGAGGGGCAGATGGACACAGTGGTGTGTGTTTGAAACCATCCTGGTCTGTTGCTCTAGTGAACAGGAGCGGGTTGTGAGGAAGGTGGTGGAATTACAGAGGGTTCTACTGGAGAATGGTGAGGCTGCCTTCCAGTTACTGGAAGGGGCTCCCCCAGACCTCGGGAGTGACTAAATCCTTCCTGCACGTCTCTGTTCTCTGCTCTCCCAGCTGAACAAGGCTTTCCAGGCAGAGGAGTCTCCAAGCGTGATCTACTGTATCAGCATGCAGTGGTTCCGTGAGTGGGAGGCCTTTGTCAAGGGGAAGGACAACGGTAAGAAGCCAGAGACCTCTGGAGTCTGTCGGGGTGAGAGGTGGAAGGGAAACAGGTCTGTTCGCTAGGTCCTGGGGGAGCACCGGACTGGTACAGCTTGAGGCGGAACCTGCCTGCAGGGCCGCAGGGGCAGGGAGGAATATCAGGAGAACTAGCTGGGGGAATTAGCTGAGTCTGGTGGCAGCGTGGAAGCAGAATGGTTTCTGATGGGTTTGTTCTCCTCTTGCAGAGCCTCCTGGGCCCATTGACAACAGCAAGATCGCGCTCACGAAAGCAGGCGGCCACGTGCAAGTCAAGCAGGGTAAGGCTTGTGCTTGCTGCCTTGTGGTGATGCTGGAAGGTGGAGGGGAATGTTCCGCTGGATCTAGGTGTGCACAGAGCAAGATGGTGTTGCAGAGGGTGACAATTCTCTGCTCGTCCGTGTGCTGACTGCCCTGAGTGAGCTATCTCAGTGCTCCCCTGGCAGCTCCGGCGTGACCAGCTCCTGCTCTTGCTGCTCCCCAGGCCCCTCCCTCCATTCCCCTTTGCGTTGTAGCCTTGATCTTGTGCTGCCCCGACTTGTGCGATCCAGCTCGTGAAATAATATGGCTTGTGCTGCCCTCACTGGGCCCTGCTGCCCAGCAGATAAAGATGGGTTACCTCTCAAAGCAGCTCTTTCTGCTTTCCTTCTCTGTGACCTTCACAGCAAAGTTCTCTGCCTCTCCTGCTTTGTGCTTTGACCAACTTCACTTGCTGCTCCCAGGACAGCTGGAGGGGGGTTCAGTCTCCCCCAGGCAGTGCACCACCCGCTGCCTGGGGCTGGGTTGTCTGAGTGCGTGTTTTTAGGTTGTTCGGGTTCTCGGAGCTCATTCACTGCAGGGCAGGAGACAGCAGGTCAGGCAGGCCCTGCTATCGTGGGCCGTCACTGCTCAGGGGAAGGAAGAAGTGACCCCACGGCGGTCGAGGACACTGCTGTGGAGCCCTGGTGGCTCCCAGCAGGAGGTGGCTCTGCAGAGGGCAGGTTGGGACATCAGTGTGGCTACAGCCGGGGCCTGGCGGCCGGGGGGCACGC
>NW_010392578.1:15006-20875 GCF_000710305.1 Buceros rhinoceros silvestris
CATCAGTGTGGCTACAGCTGTGGCTGCGGCTGTGCAGCACAGGATGGCCAGCGCTGCGGGGGCTTTGGTGGGTCTGGACCATGCAGCTGCAGGGACCCGCGCTGCGCTTTTCCTGGGGGTGAGCAGGGGCAGGTG
Source organism: Buceros rhinoceros silvestris (assembly GCF_000710305.1). NCBI lineage: Eukaryota > Metazoa > Chordata > Aves > Bucerotiformes > Bucerotidae > Buceros > Buceros rhinoceros. The sequence goes on from NW_010392578.1 coordinate 15,142, forward strand.
GGTGGAGAGGACATGGTCATGTTGTGGTGCGCTGACCTTTCCACGTCTGAGTCTCCTGTTGCCCCTTCCAGGTGCTGACTATGGGCAGATTTCTGAGGAGACATGGATTTATTTAAGCACCCTGTACGGAGGGGGCCCGGAGATTGCGATCCGACAGAATGTGGCCCAGGTCCAGGAACTGGAGAACCTCCACGGAGAGCAGAAGATTGAAGCGGAGACGCGGGCTGTGTGATCTGTGCAGCGGGGGCAGGGAAGGTACGGCGCAGATACACCCATGTGGGGATGGCATGCTGGGGAACCCCGAGGAGCCAAACCTCTCCCACTGTCCGGTACTGGAAGGTGTGTGCAGCTCCCCCCCTCACCCCTGGGGAAGGCAGGTTTCCTCCACCAGCCTTTCATGCGGCTTTGACTGGGGTGGTGCTGGACAAGACTGGGAGAAATGCAGCTTCTCTGTAATTCACCTCTGGATAGCGCTGTGGTACAAGACTGCAGCCGAACGTCTCTAGGTCACGTTTTGACCCGAGCCCTCTCCCTCAAGCAGCACTCCCGGCTTGCCCCAAGCGAACTGAGTCTCTGCTCCTTTGCAGGTTTTGCTTTTGGCACTTTTCTCTTTAACTGAGGCGTGTAAGGGTAATGAAACGTTATTTATGTTTCCAGCGGGCAGGGGTGCAGCTACAGAAACTGTTCTTTGACGCTGCCTAAAGCCACAAGGTCTCGTGGCAGTTGTGTGCTGATGCTGCAGAGCCGACACAACTTCCTAGTTTTGCTCTTTATCTAATTCTTGCAAATTCAGTTGCAATCAACTAAGAAATTTTGTTTCTTTCTCCCCTGGCCCCTCAAGCCACACCTTCACAGTCCTATTTGTATCCGATTTTGTGGTTCAGTGTGTTTTCAGAGAACAAAGCTGGAAGTGGAGTCCTCCTTCCCAGTGGCTTCCCACTGTCCTCCTTCCATCGAGGCTCCTGGCTGCGTGGCAGCTGCAGGGCGCAGCCTCCCGGGTGGGAGCTCACAGCTCAAGGCAGGGCTGTTAGCGGCAGGCTCTGCTGGAGCAGACACGCGACAGCTCTGATGCAGAGTTTAGGATGCCTGGTTCATAACCACCTCCTGGAGCTGTCCCCACCTCTGCCATAAGCAGAGGGGACACAGAGGATGAGGAGGAGCCGTTTGTTCACACAGCGCCCTTGGGCAGCGTGGTGGGTCAGCGCTGGGGAGGGGGCCTGGCTGAGCAGGCTCAGGGCTGTGGAAGCAGCTTTTCAGGAATGAGCTGCTTGTGCAAACAAGCCCCCAGCTGCAGGCCGAGGTCAGCCCAGCTTCTCCAGACGTGGCATTTGTGCACACAGCGGCTCACTGAATGAACAGAAATCGCTTGCTCCGCAATCAGCTGCCACCAACGAGCATCACAGCAGGCGGTGGAGAGGGGCACAGAGACAAAAAAAAGGCTAAACACTACTTTTCTCAGCAGGGCTGTTCTTGAACGTTCTTCGTTCCTCTCGTAAGCCAGAAATGCGCTAGTGACACCTTCGCAAGCAGTTGAGTGCAATGTAATGGTGGCAGAGGTTGGCTGAGGACCCAAACTGTGCGTTCAGGGTGCTGGGACCTCCTGAGCTCCTCCCGTAAAAGAGGGATGGGGAAGGGGGAGGGAAAGGCTGCTCTTAGACTTGGACAGGGGGACAGGGTATAGGAGGGGAGAGTTCGAAAAGAAAAATGTGGCCTTCAGGTTTTTTTTTTTTTTAGACCAAATGTTTGCTGCAAACAGCAACTTCTTTCAAAAAGTGTCTTGTAAATGGTTCGGCATGTTAGTTTTACTATCCTGTTTATTGGATGCTTGTACATCCCCAGCCAGGCCCGAGGGGAGGTCAGAGAATGAGCCACTGTTGGGATTTCTCATTGTTCCCAGCCGTCTTTGTCAGCCCCGGCAGCGCCTGCATGTCTGTGTTGTCCGTGCCGTTGTTCTGAGGATGCTGTACAGACTGTAATAACACTCCTGTGCTCCAGTGTTCTACTTTGTGATGAAAATGTGTGACAATAAATAACATGTGCATTCAGCATGCTGCCCGCCTGGTGTGGTGAGGGGGTCTGACAGCTTCCAGGGAGCTTATGGCATTAATGAAGAAAAACATTTTTAAAAATTCAGTATAAAAAAATCCAAGCATCCTGCTGCCACGAGTCCGTGCAGTAACAGAACCTTCTGAGCTGCAGGAGGCCCTGACCACTGAGCCGCGCTGCGCTCGATCAGAGGAGGGCGCCTGCTCCCTTCAGTCTCCGCTTACAAAGACTTGGCGTTCTGGTTACCGACCCCAGCCGGGTTCGTCTCGGGAAGCACATGCTGTTTGTGACCGTCAGCGCTCTGAAAGTAACTTGGAAGGGGAGAAGCTGAAGCATCATTGAGGCATTTTTGGTTTCTAGATGAGATTTCAGTCAGTCTGTTGCACGGCTAAAAGGTCGTTACTGACAGAATCCGCCTCCCTGGCGGCTTCGCTCCGGGGCCCCAGGAAACACTGTGCTTGTTGCCAGCCCGTGCCCATGTCCTGCCACTGCGAATCAATGGAGCTGCTGAAGCAGGCAGGGGCTGCAGCGCTGCCCGAGGGGCTGAGGGCCAGAACAGTGCTCTGCCAGCGCAGGGAATGACACTGGGTTAGCTGAAGCCTGAAATACCTATAGAAAGGGGGCTGGGTTGGGTTAATACGCAGCTTGTCCTTTAGGAACTTGAAGTCAACCGTCAAAACTTGCATCTCACAAACAAATCCTGTCACCTCGGCAACTGCCGAACAGCTCCAAGCATTCCAGGAGCTGTTAATGAACGCCCTCCCTCAGGAGGGGATTATTCAGTGTCTAGACAAGCAGCTCCAGTGCTGCGCTGGCAAAGCCATAGCTGTGCTTTTCGTTAGCCTCTGTCCGTTAGAACACTCGGAGCTCAGTTCTGCCTCTCCCTCCCCAGTGAATGCTCGGGGCAGCGCTGCTGCTCTCTGACACCGCAGAGGGCAGCTACAGCATCTCCGAGCCACGCAGCTTTGGGACCCAGGGCCTGCGGCAGCTGTGGTTCAGGGCTGAGCTCTATCAGATCTTTCTGAAAATCACTTCCTTTTCCCCGATGTTATTCAGGCCCTCGCTGACTGCGAGAAAAGGGAGGTGAGAGGACCGAGGAGCTACCGTCAGTCCCGCCAGTCCTCTGGGAGCGTGGGGCAGTGCGGTTCACACACGCTGCTCCTCTCGAGCCCAGACTGTGGCCCCGTGAACAGACAGATGACTTGGGTGCAGCCAAGCTGTGACACGTGGATGACAAGCACACTGACGTGTCTGCCCCACGCTCTCACCTTATGATGCACGTGTCATGTCTCATCCCATGGGAAGGGGAACTGGCTCTTCCTCCAGTAACACCCACCCACCCCACAGCTTCACCTTCTCCAGCCCTTGCTCCGCCTCTCTCGGCAGCCCACTGGTGCCAGTGGCACGTCTCCCCCCTCCCACAGCCAAAGCACAGAGCATCCCCTACACTGGGCGTGTCCACTGACACAGCAGATGTAAAGCCCATTTTATTTTCTTCCCAGTTACTGCTCAGCTTGGCTTCAGCTCCCAGCCCTCAATCCCTCACTTGGTTGTGCTGTTCCTATTTAAAGTTCCAGAGCTAAAATCGTGTAAGATAAATCAGTCAGAGCCAGACTGACGCCCCCTCTGATTCAGTACTTCCCAAGAACACAAAGACTGGCCGCCTGTTCCATAAACAGGGCTGATTTGTCCAGAGTTGACAGGGATGTTAATTAGCGCTGGCAAAGAACAACCGAAATTCTGTAAAAAACCCCCCAAACCAGCATGCTGACCTTGGGATAAAATCTCTCTCTAGCTGCTCCAAATGCAATTACCAGCCAGGTGTCACCTCCTGTGAGCTGCCACTGCAAATCCTCATGGCTCCGAGCTCAGGCTGCTGCCAGTGAACTGGGCTAACAGGTGATGGAGAGGCCGAGAGTATTCACCAGTGCTGCATGTTAAAAACGTAAAAATTGTAAATATCCTCCAGATTAGTTGCCAAAGGGAAACATTACTGTATTCCATACCCCGAGCACAAATGTGCTGTTTGAGGGGTTTGCGAGAGGTTGAATTTTAACCTACGAACCATCAGTTCCAAAACCACCTGCCGGGACATGCCGATAAACCCTGTGGGCTGTACAAGGCACAGCTCTGAAGGAAGGGCTGCCCCCCGGTTCCAGTTCTGGTGGCCTCCTGCTGCAGTGGGGAAAATCAAGACCCACTCGTCTTTCCTCGGCTGGCCAGCAACTGCATCCAGACCAGTGTGTTTCTGTTCTTCCTCATGACATTATGGAATAAAAAAACAACCAAAAGATCTCAAGCACTGTGAGAACATGTCATCATCTGTCAGCAGCACCCAGACGCCAGCACGCCCCTGAACGGGCTGTTTCTGCTGCTGCTGAATTTTACAGCTGGAAGCGAAACCCAAATCCATCCTGTAGTTCAGGAGAACAATGAGGAGTACGAGCAGCTTAGGGGAGTTTGGGGCTATAAAACTCTATCTGGCTGAAACAGTTAAGTCACAGCTCGATCCCCATTCTCGCCTGGCAGCGTGTGGGGAGGGCAGAGAGCTCGCTGGAGAGCAGGGCTGGAACACCGCAGCAATCCAGGCAGCCCAGCAAGGAGGCACTGCCCCTTCCACTGGGAGAGGGGAGCGACAAAAGCACTGCTCTCCTCCTCTGGATGATGAAAAGGGTCCAGTGAAACTGTATTTCTGGAATTAAATGTTTATTTAAATACGTGGATGACTTTCATTGTTACAAGGTCAATATTCGCTTTCAAATGGAAGCACTTGGTTTGGTTGAATTCTGTCTCCAGAAATGAATGGGCAACACCAGAACCTTTTACATTGGCAATGAAATCACAACACGGAGATGCCACTGGAATCTAGAGATCAGTGCTCAAACACACATACACACACATATACAAATAAAAAAGTGCTCAACATCATCATGTTAAAATAGAATTTGGCTTCTTTTAGGTCTTTTGACACTTCAGGCAGGAAAACAAAAAACAGAACAATATGCATCAAACTAAATGAACTTCTGAAAAATACTCAGCATTAATCACAACTTTCAGTATCAGTAAATATGTTTCCTCTCTATTTACAGGTGTTAAGAAAGGGCATTAGAGACTTTTGCTGGGGATGGCGAGATTTCGTAGACGTACAGTCCACGCTTCTGGGCAGGGTTAGTAACTCCAAGCAGAGTTTTTATAAACCAGTCACACATTTAGTCCTTCGGATTTTGCAAAAGGTGAATTCTACAAAAAAATGACTCCTTCGTTACCCTGAATAAAGGCAGCGGAATAAACGTGTGGGCCACAGTACGTGACTGTCGCTGGTTTGGCCTTGCAGTAGGTTTTGAGATCCGGGAACTACTTGCCAAGTTTATAAAAACTCCATACATGGCCTTTGAATAAAACTTCTGAAGAAAACCAGTCAGCTAAAGCTAATGCTCCTTCCAAAGCGCTATTTAGCAACACAGACATTGCAGTTGTTCAAATGTTCCACGGAGGCTGACAATAATATACTGTCCACCTAGATTAAATATATAAAAGCAAACTTTTATCTCATTTTTACATAGATGGCACAACAATAGGTGAAAATTAATTCTTCCAGCTGCTGATTCAACAGTGCATCGGACGCGAGAATAAAAACACTGCAGCTAAAAAGACTCGAGAGAGATTTTTGCAGGCCTGTGAACTGCTG
>NW_010392578.1:20963-45989 GCF_000710305.1 Buceros rhinoceros silvestris
ACCATTCAGATCCCCTGACAGGTGGATGTGGCGAAGCCTTTGCACAACCCTCTGCACAAAGCCAGGCGTTGGATCACATTCTGCTATCGGAGGCTGGTGGATCTGAACAGCGAAGTGACCACAGTAGCAGCAATGACAAGGATGTAATTTAATTGATTGTGGCCACGCCAACGCCGCCAGCGCTGTAGCCGAAGGGCCTCGGCAGTGGTATCGCCTGCATCTTGCTGCAGGCGCCTGAGCCGCTGGAGTCGGATGAAAACCCATCGGCTTTTGCTGGTTGATGCAGGTATTAAGCACCGTAATACAACAGCTCAGCACTAACTGTAGGACCTAGGGACTTTCTGCTGTTAGAGATCAAAGTTGTTATCTTGACTGGAAAGCAAGGGACAGAGTTACGAACACAAGGTGTGACCAGCTCGGAAGTGCCTTGGTCCTGAGCAGGGGTGGTCTCGGCCATCCCTAGCACGGAGAGCACGCCGTGCCGGGACACGCTGCTCTACGCCGGCCCTGCTCAACAGCGCAGCAGCAGAACGGCACAGGGGTTTGGCTGCCAACCGAACCTGAGGGTTTCCTTCTGGGGTCACTGCCCCCAGGGGTTTCCAAAGCAACTTTCTCAGATGCTGGGGATTTTACAAAAGATGCTGAAGTTCACTAAGAGCAAGTAGGTTCCCCCAGAGGATGTGTTGATCTGTGAATAAATTAGCCCTCGGGAGCTATTACCAGCAGGTGACTCCTATGGGGCTCAAACATGTTACAAGATGACTGTAAAATCCCAGCAACGGAAAATATTCAGGGAAACCAACAGTTATAACACAGAAGTTTTGAAAAAATTGACCCTTTCTTCAGCTGTTGAGGTCCAGATCATGGGATATTTGGAGATACTCCAGCGCTCTCTCCACTGCATGACGTGGTAAAGCACAGCAGCACTTACGATGCTACTTCTGCTTCAAATTAAAACCATGGGAGAACAGGACAGTCACAGTTCCTGTCTGGCATCTGAGTCAAGGTCCAGTCCAGGACAAGGTGGGAGAACAAACTAGAGTGTGGTTTCTGGTGTTCTTTTCTCTTTTATTTTTCTAAAGAAACTTCTGTTACTCAAACATTAACTGATGGGAACGCACAAGAGGTCATGCAAAAGGAGAAGGCAGGTCTGAAACGCTGAAAAACCAACCAACCAACCAAAGAAAACTGCAGAGAGATTAACAACAACGAGCCACAAAATAAGGTGACCCTCAGGAAGGTGGGCGCAGGCAAGGCAACAGGGCGAGCATGCAGACTGAAACGAGAGCAAAACGGAGGCCTTTGTGATGAGCAAAATGGGGCTTTGAACCAAAATGCCAGTGTTCCTGTTTGTGTGTGTCTGTGTGTGTGTGAGGAAGAGGAGAGAGGGAGAGAGGAGGGGCAGAGAGAACAAGCAGGAAAACAAGCGTACATACGTGAGCTTGAAGGCTTTCAGGAATCAGCAAGGTCAGAGGGATCTAATACTTGGAATGAGCAGCAGCCTAGATTTAAAAACAAAAAAAGGCTGGCAAGTATTAGTGACCTTTTGGGGAAAGCAGAACATTGAGCAATGCCCGTGGAGCCAACCGAGTATCCACAATCCAGCTGCTGTCGCACTGGCCAGGGGAGGCCTTCCACCGGTACGCACCTCCCTCCCGAGCTATCCGATGAGGCTACCTGCAGGGTTAGCACTAAAGGCACCACGTGAGGAGCTGATGGACCAGTGCAAACATTCAGATGGACGGAGGGACCAGGGAGGACAGAAGACAGACCATGCTGGGGACTCTCTGGCTACCCTTTGCACCAAAGGGCAGCCAGCGGTTCTTTGACTGGTGCTGGGAGGTATCGGGTGGGGGAAAGTGTGGGTTATGTGTGTGGAGGGGCTGTGCCAAGCTGGCAGAAGAGTGGGAAAGGCTGGTAAGTTAATCTGAGCCACGAGTAGCATGCCATGAAACAGAGCAAGCATTGGAGTGAGACTGGGATGGAATTTATGTCTGAATTTTTCAAGTGGGAACTCCAGACAAGACTGGGAGTCTGGCTTTCCATGGGAGTGTTTAACTGCCTGCAGGGTAAACAGACCATTTTGTTTCTCCTTCTGTGACAAGCTCGCCCCGAGGTTCTTGCACCAGCACAAACACCTTTAGGAATCTAAAACATAAGAAAGACAAAAAAAGAAAGAGACTGGATTAGAAAGAGCTGGGGAAAACGGGATGCCTTAAGAGTAGCATTGCCTGCAGGAGGTTAAAGGGAATACAGCGACCGAGCATCTAGCAGTTACAAGGGGTTAAGAAGGCTCCGGAACTCCACCCTGCCAGCACTCCACCAGTCAGCAGCCACCCTCTGCCCTTCCCTCCAGCCTGGGATGAGCATCCCTGGGACACTACTCTCCGCTGCGAGGGAGATGCAGGGTCCTGTCAGCACTGTCTTAAAGCAGAGAAAACAACCAGCTTTTTAATTTTCAGTCTGCAAAGGATACTGTCAGTTCCAATACAAAGGGTTTTGCAGACAAATCCAGACCAGCTCTCCTTTCCACAACAGGCTGCAAAGACCTTTCAGTCTCAGGCAAGCCCAGAAACAAACAGGTAAGCGAAAGTAGCCTCAGCCCCTAAAGCCATCCTGTCACACTCCTGCACCCACAGGCTTCTGCTTCCCCTTAGTACAGTTAAACTTAAAAGAATTACCATGGGAAAAAAAAACCCTCACAGGAATGAGAAAATATAGCGTTTATTAGAAGACACCATGGTACATCAAGCTATAAAGAGATTCTTGACAGATGATGATTCTTTAAAAAATAAGAGAAACAAACCCACCACACTGGCCATTTAATAAACAGTAACACAAAAGTTTCTAAGCAAGTCCAACCAGACACCGACAGCTGAGTAACCAAAGACGCTTATCAGCATAAGGGGGGTGCAGCCTGTAACACCATGTGTATTTATACATATATAAAAGGATAAAAACAATTCAAATTCAAGTAACTTTAGTTTAAGTTATGTTATATACATTTTTTTATATACTGGAAGAACAAGGGCAAGTATTTCACAAAAAAGCCACAGTCCAGTTTACAATTACTGTTTCCTAAATAATTTGGCAAGCATTAAATAATCAGATATATCCTAGATAAAAAGTGCATCAGCATGGTTAACTTTTACCTATTTATTTATATAAGTCAAGGCTCTGCCTAATGGTTACAGCAAACAAACAGCAGAACTGCAACACCTAGAACCCTGGTGTCTGTCAGGGTTTGTGTCTGCAGCTGGAGGCGAGGAGGAACAGACCCACAGCAGCAAAGGAGCGCAAACACTCATCAGCCCGTGGCTCCAATTGTTACTGGGAAGTTTAACTTCACAAAACAGCCTCTACTACTTGCACATCACCCGACCAGCCGGTTGCTGGAGGAAACAAACATAATGTTTCTGTTGGGTGTCACACAGAGTTTATTCATGCCAGTTGTTCTGTCTATGGCACCATTTCACTATGTCCCCCGCCCCGACAGCCAGCTGTGCTCCCAAGCAGACGGTGAGGTGCCATATTCAGTACATGGCATGGTCAGTCTTGAGCACAAAGGCCCAGCCAGGTCCTGCATCCCACAGCTGTCAGCATGTGGTACCGGACAGGTACAGAAAAAGCCCTGCGTGCACAGAGGAGTCGTCTTCCTCCCTCCTCCAGCAGCTAGAGGTTGGTGTAAGCCCCAAGACACAAGTTTAGATCCAGGTCTTAGCGTGCATGGTTTTTAGCAATGATAATGATTTCCTGCACGCACCACAAAGAGTAAACTGGGTTGCTTCTTGTTTTTTTCTTAGGAATTACTCTATTATTTAATAGAACAGTAACACTGTTTACAACTAGATCCATACGGTCAGGCCAGCACCTGCATTGGCAGCGAAGCACATCCCAGTTTCAAGAGATGAACTTATACGGCACCTAACAGAGTCCTTCATTGCTGGAGACAGGACATGGACAGTCCTCTCTTCTAAAGAAAACCTTTCTTGAGAAATAGAGCTCTGAAAGCAGCTGTAGCAGCAAACCAGTAGGATAAAAGGTGAATGGGCCTATCCAACCTACTCAGAGATTTTTCTGAAGTGATTTGTACACATCTGGAAAAAAAAAAAAGGCAAAGCAAGGTAGACATTACTGTTTGCTAACAGTAGGGCTTGCTAATGCCCCCTGAGCGCAGGACGCACCGTAAAGCTCACAAACAGCCCTCACACAGCTACGTGCAGGAGTACCCAGACCTAGGGTGGCTCGCGTGACCGGGAGAGCAACTGCAGCACACGACTTACCTGTCCAATTCACTGCGGCCTCGGCACCAGAGCCCTGACAACCCAGGCTCAGCCGACTGAACCGGCTTTGCTCGAAGCGTTCAGCAGCTGCATTTCTCAGACAGAGCCGCCTCCAGTTCACAGCACTGGCACAGCCCGGTCAGGCAGGTACACCTGAGCCAGGAGAGTCACCGAGGTACTTGAGCTGGTGGGAGTGCTCCCACCCCTCATGCAACCAACCTTTAGAGCTCTTTTCCAAAGAGGAAAGAACTACCAAGGTTTGCCAATGCTTTAGCATTTACAGTGTCATTTTCAGGAATGTTGTAGCTTCTGTTTCAAGGACTGAATAGAGTCACTTCTACTAATATAATAGAGATCAAATGGGAAATTTGCAGCTTGCACAAAGTCTGTCTTTTAAACAGCAGCAATTCCCCCAAATCTTTATCCTGGGACATTTTACAGGAAGTCCTCTTTTAGCTTAACAAGAGAATTGAGAAATGAAAGAGGTAAATATTACAGTTCCTTTATGTTAGATATTGACAGATCCATTTGATTTAATTCCTGAAGTCAGAAAAACTAACAGAAAAACTTTTATGATCTGGAAAACCTTCATTGTTGCTACAGAAGCAGCTGCAACGGCTCCAGCCTTCCCTCCCTGCACAGGCTGCATTTTTACCATCATTCAGCATCATCCTGTAACTTACGTAAGACCATTAACATACTGACACAGTATTCTGGCTGCTATCGCAACTCTCCTGCAGAAGGGTCAGTTAAAGACAACCTTTCACTAGCCCAGTCAGCAGAACTGTGTCAGGGCTTCTCGCCCCACCTCGAGATACACTCTGCTTCTCTTCCCATCCAGCCTGCTGCTCTGCCCCTGGACAGGAGATTTGCTGTGATGTTCCACTGATGTGAACCACACTGCCTGGCTGGGGGCAGGCGACCCATGCTTGTTACTTCAGGCAGATTTAGATGCCATACTAGGTTAGCTGTTTCAAGCAGCCTACACTGCTGAACACCACATTTTCTAGCAGAATAATCACACTGCTTTCAAGTACAGCCAAGCACAAAGCAGCCCATCTCCACAGGAGGGAACAAGGGAGTAAGAGATGGGATCTCCCATTCTGTGCTTCCTGCCTTGTTCTGAATATGAAATAAGCCATGTTCCTCTTTCAAAGGTTAATAAAAGCAACAGAGGGGCTGAGCTTTTCGCACTCTTTTGGATCTCAAATAGCCTTGTATTTGCCCAACGTAAAACTACTGTATTATGGCAACAAAAAATGAGACGCCGGACTTCCACCAGCAGCAGACAAGGCACTGCACTGTTTAACAGTGAATGCAAGACAGTGACCTGACCAAGTTAGAGTGTTTCTTTAGAGCCAGCCCGACTCCTCTCTTCCTACTGTCCATAAATCCCAATGAGAACAGTTCAGTTTTAACTGGATGAGGCAGCTTGTTTCACACCGAGAACTCTAATGTCTAGGAAACGCAACAACAATCTGAAGGATTAAGTGACTGAAAAAAAAGCCAGATTTTTTAACAGTGGACTTCAAACACATCCTGATTGGAAACAGGACTAGAATCTTTTGATTTCTCAGTGCATTATATGACCAGGCATTCATGGTGTTACACTCTAGCCAGCATTCCCCTGCAGCACTGCTTGCTTATACAATACACCTGCTTCTGAGGAGTTAAGTCACAACGAATCAGAAGATTGTGGAGTCTGAGCTCTGAACTTCTCCACTGATCATGTGTGAGGAAAAGATTAAACCGTAAGTTATGGTTATCTGAAATAACAAATACACCCAAAAGACCATTTTCTGAAATGTATCAAGGTGGGAAAGAATAGAGGATCTTCTGTCACGTCAGTGTTTTACTGATTTATCAAGGACCACGGAGTGCTGTGTAGACAGGTTTTGGTGAGATCTCTCCTTCCCCTTCCGAACACACTAAATGACAACCAGCTTTCAATCGAAGAGGTCCACAAAATACATTAGGCTCCGAGAAGCTACCACACTGAGACTCAAAACAGCAGTCTGAATACTCCCTGTGTAACATTCCACCGAACCAGTCTGGGAGCTGACTTGTGAATGCATCCAAGGTGGCACCTGGGTGTTCAAGGAGAGCCCACATTCCCCCAGATAGCTTTGTGGTGCCTGCACCAAGTCAGGCGTGCAGTGGCAGCAACTCTTAACTAGCACTGTCTAGGAAAGGCTGCATTTTCCCTCTGGTGTGACAGTCCACCAGGCCATCCTCCTCTGATCAATAAAAAGCACGGTTTGCAGTACAGCAAGCCAGAGTGGGCCATGTACAAAATAATGCACTTTGTGGCATTGTACAGATTTTTAAAAGGCTCTAACTGCAACACAGAGCTGTTTCAGGGCTGGATATCTCTGTGAAAGCAAACAAAGTAATAATAGTAGTATTAAATATAAGTCATAGCACCTTTGGCATTTTTGTCCAAATAGACTTCAACATACGACGTAGGGACATAGCCCTCCTCATCTTCGTTCCTTCGGATTCGTGTCCACCCATCACCTTTGTCTTCTTCTATTACATAGAGCAGTTCTCCTTCTGCTACAGAAATTGTTCCTTCATTCTGACCTGAAAGACACAGGAACGTGGCGTTTAGGCTGTCCTGCACAATGGGAACCACAGATGCTGCTGGGGGTGCTCAGGGCACACTGACGACACGCTGATGCAATCCTCGTTGCATCACTAGCAGCGGGAACAAGAGCACGTTATTCTGGAGACAACAGTGTGTACACAAAGAACCAGCTGAATGTGACCCTGACATCTTGGTTCTTTTTCTTGCAGAGTCCCTGCATAACAGGAGACAAATCACTGTCTTAATGCTTCTCTACAAACCAGCATCATGTCAGAGCCTCACTTGTCCTTTCTTTGTCTATTTAAGCACTGCAGAGGTCAAATGAAGGTTTCTGACTTGTCCTTGGCATACGAACTAAAAACAGCAACTGAAATGAGTAAAGTTTCAGTGATACCTTCAAACGTGTAGAGCGCTTTACATGTTCCTATGGTGGGTAGTGGTTCTTCATCATCAAATTCGTCGTCAAAATCCGTTGCAGGTACTTTCATCTCAGTCTCCTGACTCTGCTCTTCCGTGTAACTGCCATCTGGGCTGCTCAAGAGAGGAAAATACACAGCAACTATAGCAACCAGTCTCAGGAGCAATGAGAGCGACTTGGTTACCAGACACTTCAGGCAAAGGGCACAACTGTAGCTGGAGCAACTCAGCAGTGCCGAAGCATGTTCACAACTGGCTGTGCAGCTGGCACAGCATGATGGGTGACACCAGGCATTTTCCCCATCAAAAGCTGTGAAATCCACACCTGCCTCACTCACCTTCACAGCAGTGAGCATTGGGGTTATTACACATTTAATAATTCAGAAAAGTCCCTCTTAAAGTTATGATCTTGCACATGCTAAAACCCACATGTGGAACTCCACAGAGCACCCGCCTTTAGTGTGCCCAGAGAACGAGCGTCTGAACACTGCAGAGCTGCTGTTCTCCCAAGCTACAGAAAGCGGTGTGAGCAGGGCAGCTCCGTACAGATACTGTACCTCTCCCGGTCCTGTGCGCAGCTGTTCACTGCCGACGTGTTCTGGGATTCATAGAGCCCGCTCTGCCGCCGGGCCTGTTCGGTCCGTGTGGGTAACCTGCCCTCCACCTCGGCCAGCCAGCCCTGCGAGGGGAAAGCAGCGTCAGCACCTCTGATACTCCCTGCGAGTCAAAGCATGTGTTGCTTTTACTTTGCTGTGTCATATCTGACATTCAGACCACAGAAATAAAACCAGTTTGTAAGCATATTTAGATCTTCCTTTGGGTTGCAGGCATCAGGGCGAATAGATTCTGTACATTAAGTCTGTATTAAATCTATCGCTCTTTCCAAAAAACACACTACTGAAAACTCGATTCTCTCTTGACAGCCCGTGCTGCAAACACCAGGACCCAGGAGAAGCAGCTAACAACAGCTGCTGGGGGACGCTGCGGCTCTAACCACAATAAAGGAAAAAAATGTGTGGCAGATCTCAGTAACACCAGAAACACAATCCTGGGGACTCCTGCAAGCAAGAGGAATAAAGCTAGGGAGAAGGAAAGACCTTGTGATTTTCAGTGTTGAGAAAGCATTGGATAGTAAAGCCAACAACTGTAAGAAACATCTACAATAAATGGGCTGTATCTATGCCCATAGTGTAACTTAGAGTGAAGTCTTTTCTCATCCTTATAAACCTATTAAAAAATTATAATGGCTTCATATATCCCAACTGCTCCTTATGTTTGAATCTCCAAGAAGCTTCTTGATAATGGCAGACTAGTCCTTAATTTCACCTGACTTTGTTATGACTATAAATGGTGCTTTTATGTTCTTTTAATTTTCCACAGACATCTGTAACACAATGCTTCAATTTATTTAATCAATTAAATAAACATCTGAGCTCCTCCAGGCAAGTCCAGAGCACTAGGTATTCTCTCACCTTCTGCTTAGCACCATTTGTTTTCTGTGGCAAATTAAAACAAATTCAGGAGGACCGTTGGCTGACGGTCACAAGAGATGGTGTGTATTAATGTTACACAAACAGGCTCAAAGGTATCGATTAACGCAAGTGCTTAAGCAGCACTTACCCATACAGAGTTAAGAAAATGCATCAATACATCTGGAAAAGCCATGAAGGGTCTGCTTAGATCTGAGCGTATTTTTAATGAATTGATACATATTTTTACTGAAATGTCTCTTCCCATACCTCAAACTTCTGAACTTCTAATCGTAACTTTTCAATGTTCTGTCCGAGTTCTGCTAGCCTCTGGTCCACACTCGCTGCATCTCCCATCTGAGGGTTCTTGATATACACATCTTTCATTTTTGTTAAGGCATCTCTGAGGAAAAAAAAAAACCAAAACATCTAAATGTTAGTGCGGCTGGGGGTAAATGCCTTTCTCTAAACAAGGGCAAACGAAAGGATAATAAACTGCCTCTTCTGTAGTCCGTGGTTCAAGCCTGATCTGTTACAAAGGCAACTGCAAACATCTAGACAGGGCAAAACAGAACCAGCCATTAAAAACTAACAGTAAAATCACTTGCCAGAAGATAATTTACAGTGAGAGATGGAAAGAAGTGACTGATGCCTGTATCTACAGTGTGACATGACGGAGACATTGTACACAAGCCAACCTCTTCAAGCCCTGATGCTAAGAGGAGCTCCTCACTCTACAGGCAGCTGAGGGTTCATCCTGCGAGCGAGGCTGGATGCCCCACCAGTGCTGTGAGGCTGCTCAGGAGATGTGCTGTGTCCGTACGGGCACTCAACATGTCTAGATCAAATGACTCAAGCTCCATGTGCCCCGCTTGAAGAATTCTAGTGGAAAAACAACTGAATTCTGGAACAGTGGCCTTCTGCAAGGCAAAAGGAGGAATTTGGTATTGACTTCTAGCCTGACATGTTTTTTTTATTTAGTGCTACAGTATCTACTCGCTAACCCTGAGGGGAAAAAATAATTAAAAAAAAAAATCTTGCAACCACTGCAACGAATAACAGCTTCAACTTTCTAGATGAGTATCATTCCAATTATTGGGGCACAAACAGTTGCACCATTATTATCCATCATGAGCTGAAACCCAATTGAGAAACTGAGACAAACAGCTGGTCATGGAGGTACTACTAATAAAAATGGAGTGCTAACCAGAAATTCTCACCCTGCCTGTTGCAGTTTGTCTTTTGCAACCCAAATAATTTGCAAGAAATTTATTTCACACTGCTTAAAACGAAGCCAAATCCAGATGGTTTGCATTTGTCATGGCTCAGCGACAGATGGATCTTAGACCACATAAACGCGACCCTCCACCCTGTGGAGTTATACCACGTTTTTACCAGGTTCTTTCTGGGGGCTGTGCTTCCTGTCGACCCAGAAGCCAAATGCCTTGAGTTTCAGAGACATTAATTTTAAGGCCAGCTATGATGAATGTGGTATCATAAGGCCAAGAGTAATGTAGGACATGCCTTCACGAGCTCCCTTCAGAACGCCTGCGGAGCTCTCACGGAGAGCAGTGCGCTGCCTTTGACCCCAGTCAAGTTGAGGCTGAACTTCAGAAAAAAGTTATCTGCGTGATGATGAACATCTCAGAGCTCAGAGACGGGTGCACTTCAGAGCCAACTTCCTGTATTACTGGCACAGCTCTTCAGCTTTTCTCTAGGCATTAGCTGGAGGGAGAGAGGTTAATGTGGGTCCCATGACTCAAGTTAACACTCTTTATATTTTAGAGTTTCCCACCAAACTCTTGACAATTGCAATCCTGTGCCTGCCTTTGCTTAGTGTGTATAGAAACTGGGAAAAAGTGTGGGTGGTGAGTAGTGGGACTGCTCTGTGGCTGAAGCCCTAAGGGACAATGTTGCAAACATATGAGCCATGATTATTAGTATTTTTAACTCCTTTTTAGCTGCTGGTGCTACTTCCTCAATCATACACTGTATTTAAAAAAACCCCAATCTGCTCTGATTTCATTGTTTCTTGCAAACATAACACACTGAATCTTTAATGCAACTGCAAGATGTAAACAAACACGAAACAGTAAATACAGACTCAATAAAACCCGTGCAATCAAACCAGCCTTATTCTCAGCCACAGTGAGAAATGCAGCCTTGTAGAAAAAGCATCCACAAAAGCACAGGAGTCGTTCTCTCTCTGCTTCCAGGAAATGTAAGCTACAGATCAGGGAGTCTTAAGATACACACCAGTACATGAGCACTTTCGACCAGATGATCACACTCACCACAATACCCTCTCCTCTCCTGTGGGGATCTCCCCATCACTCAGCGACAGGCACTCTGCATAGTGGTCTGATAGTTTCTTTGACTGAGGCTGTATTTACATCCTGTTCTTCCCTAAAGAACACCCTCAGAACAGCTCACATCAAGGAATAAACTTAGCGTATCAAACCGTAACCTTTGTCTGGCTCACGATTAAACCACTGCTCTCCTGTGGAAGCCCAGGAAAGCAGCTCCAGAAAGAAGGAAAAACTTTCCCGTTATTACACTGCAGTCACTCAGCCTTAGACCAGGATGTTCTCTTCTCACGAGTCTGAAGGCAGAGTATGCATTACACTGAGGTGGGAGAATAGAACAAACCAAAAGCCAGCTTTTGCCCCAGCTCTGACCTACAGCAGCCAAAATTAAATAATTGATTTCAGAATAAGTTGTGGAGACCCTTGCACCTCTCAGGTGTTTTTAGCCATATGTAAGCTCTGGTAGTTCTTTTCTCGTAACAGCACACTAAACAAACCCAGAGCCATGTTCTTCCTTGCTGCTTCCTGTATTTCAGTTGTTTCTGTTCTATATGACCAAGGTTTGACATACCTTTGATCCATCTCCTTCTGAATGTCTTTGTTCAGTTCATCCACTTTTTGCTGAAGTTTCTTTCTCCTTTGCTCAGGTGGGAGATTGCTGAAGTCTTCTGGCCCTGCTCCCTGCATAGATTGGAATGAAATTGGAGAAATATGAAAAAAATCCAATCAGAGCCTGAAAGAATCCTTCAGGACTGCGTTTCGAAAACAGCTCAAAAACATCTGTGCAAAATCCCAGTGGTCTGAAGCACTGTTATCATCTGTACCAAGTTACCTGTCCCTGAATGGTCAGGTATCGGGATGCCTTAGAAATCAGCCCAGCACCACATCCTGCTTGCATACCAAACAGCTAATGGGAGATCACCAGCTGAAGAACGCCCGAGTCTAATGGCAAACTGAGAAACCATTTTTATCCATAGTTATCATCAAATGTTATTGAATAGGTTTCCATTCTCATGGAAAACTGATCTTTCCTGCCTTCCTCTGCTCTGCTACAGACCACATCCCCATAAAAAGTTGTTGGCTCCTATTTCTCTGCCACAGTCAAACTCCTTGCATACACACTACTAACTGCTGGCTTGCTCTGCATGGTCTGAGTGCTGGTCCACCATGGTTAGTTTATGTAAGAGCTCTCCAGAACACACTAAGGTAACAGAATCGCTTCCCCTGGGATTCTGCAATTTGAAAACATGCTGCATGCTTTCCAGGATCCACATTCCATGTTAAAGTCTCTCAATCTTTCCTCTCTCCCTTGTACTAGCATAACAATCAGGGGTTATATCAAAGCCACAGAATCAATCAATTTGAAATCATAACCAGAGAGAATGTTTGAAGACCACAGTGGTTACCTTTGTGTGATCCTGCCCCTTTTCTGCCTTCAAACTGCTATGCCTCTTCTTTACTGCCTCAATTCGATATAGCAGAGATGACAGATAAAATAACATCCATACTATTTTCTTCAAAGTACCATTTATTTTTGTCTTGCAAGAAGGCAAGGGAGAACGTTGGGGTGGGCTATACTGAACACACATCAATACTCATTAGTTGCACCACAAAGGAATGAGGTTCTTGTACATAATCTTGAGTTTGTGCAGGCTTTTCTTGTTTTGGTTTCTGCTCACTCTACATTCCGTTTCTGAAGGGAAATACTGGAGTATGGGAGAAAGAAGGGTAAAAACCACAAAGCTGAGTAACCGAATTCAGTGGCCAATCAGCTTACTGAGAGCTTGTGAGCAGTTATGACATCTTACTACAATGCCAAATCCCTCTGAGGAGTGTGATTTAGTCCACACTCTGCCATAAAAGCTGACCATTACACCCTTTCACCTCTGCCCTGAACGTGCTCCGAGACAGTGTGTTCTTTCTTCAGGAACTGCAGAACAAGCTGTTCAGAAAGAGCGTGGGTGTCAGAGGGACGGAGGACACCCACAGACAGGTCACCTTCTCAGATCTAGCCACTTCAAAACAACAGGCAAACCTAATGAAATTGCTGCCTTATTGATTTTCAGAAGACAGCATGTGTGTCTACTTAAGCCTTGATCATCTGGGTCATAATACACTTATAATTCCGTTTCATGAGATGGTGAGAAAGCATATCTAAGACAAATGAAGAAAAGAACTAAGTTACACTGATTCTGAAGCTTTTATCCATATGAAGTCTCAGCAGTGTTTACGTTACTTGTGCATGGCACAGGAGAGATTTATTTTGCTTCATTTTTTAATGAGAATATTCTGCTTGATAGTTCACTCCCACATCACGAGTGATCCAGTATATTTTGTGCATAATCTACACACTAAAGTCACATGGATCTTTCTAACGCAAGGATCTGGAGGTGGCTTTGTAAATGAACAGTGACAAGGAAGACTAGATAATATCTTCAATTGTAAGCAGCAGAGACCAAGATGCTTGAAAACATCCCTAGTTATATATCAGGACAATGCGATAGATATAGTCAAACATCTGGAAAAGCATCTCTTTGGTTCTTCGGCTTCATTCAAAAGCTGTCGGCTGGGCTAAGTTCAGTATCTTTGTTCACAATGCTTTGGACCAAAACATTAGTGCTGCATCGAAATGCGTGCCTGAGACTGGGCGGTGAGCTCACTCCGACTTCACTCCATGCTCAATAATTGCCCATCGTAAAGAAGCTCCAAAGGGAAGAGTGAAGGAGCAGTTTTTGCACATGCTGGGCACACTTCATGCTCTCAAGCAAACCTATACCTGGTCTATTTCTCAAGCAGTGAATATTGCGCATGTTTTTAGAACTGCTTCAGCAGCTGGGGGTGGAAATCTGTGCTGGTTTTGGTGCGTCTCATAGGACCAGCAGAGCCAGTGCTCACTAGATTTCCTTGCATAAAGATACTGGGATTTAAGATGTATACTGTCCCAAGGAGGAGGAGTGTGAAAAAAGCAGTTGTGTTAGGACCACTTTCTGGGCTGAAGCTACGTAAGAGGAGAGTGTAAGGTTTATCAGTCTCAAGTTAGGCTCTGAACAGCTAAGATCTGAGAGGAAACTCCAGACAAGCTGATTTCCTCTGCCTGCGGTGCACCTGGGTCTCAGCCCTCTCTGCAAATCCTTCTGATTCAGGCAATTCTTGGGGAAAGGCCAGGTCAGCCATTTATTTTAGGAGGATTATTCTACATACAAAGGCTTAGCTCAGCTACAACCGCACCAGCACTGTGATCAGGAAAACAACAACTGGGAATCCCTGGTATAAATGTACTGGAATACCAGGACAGTGGCTCAGCAATAGCCAAAAGAACCAGCTTTGCCAAGTAAGGTCTCCAGTGAGAAGCAATATTGCCAACAGAGCCCAAGCAAGTCAGTGTGCTGACAGAGCAGCAGCAGCAGGACCTGAAAGCTCCAGCGCTACAGCAGGGAGCTGTCACGGCCTACTCATTTCCTTCAAATAAGCTGCTACGAATGGAACAGGTCCACAAGGATGTATCCAAGAACAATGTATGTGTGGAGGAAAGAGCATCTAAAGGTGCTAACTGCTGGCCAATAAGAAAACTTTCAGGCTAATGCAGCTGAAGTTCTACTGCAGATCCCCTGAAGCTCTCTGGCACTGCAGCTCTTGCGTGCTGCCATGAAGCGGGTCAGCAAGCCAGCTGCATTCTGCTTGTGACTGGACTCTCAAAGGGCTGAGGAATGGAGACAAGCTGTTAGGAACACACCAAGGTGTGGAGCATCTCAAGCCATACAGCACCCTGCATATAAAGTTCAGCACATAATGTGCTTTCCCAAATGTTCACCCCTTCCCTTTACAACTCCATAATGTATTCTCTTACCGTGGTTCAAGAAACCTTCCCCGCTGCATCCAACACAGAATTTAGGATTCATATATGTGATTCTCTCTCCATTGGCAAATTCAAATCAGACTGAGTTAACCTTGTTGGTTAAGGTTTACAGAACTTTAATTAATATCATTATTAGTTATTCTGAAGGACTACATAGGGCTGTAAAATGTAGGTGATAATGATGCAGATTTCCAGGAATAATAATACATGGAAAGCAAACTTTGCAGCTATGTTACACAAAAGACATGCATTTCTCTCTGGAAAAGGTCCAGCAAGCAGAGAGACCTTGATTTTTTTCTTTAAATGTTTTAATATTATAAAGTAGTAGAATTTTTTTATACTGTTTTTCTACATTTTCATAGCCCTAGATTATAAAGTGAAAACTAAACTATGTATTAGAGTTAATTTTTTAGCAGCTTATTAGAAAGACTGAATTCTGATCACCTCTATTAGACTCCAGACCTGTGTATTCAGAGTTATCTGATAAATATCAAAAAAAGCAAACACAAAGGAGAAACAAATTTAACAGTTAATTTCAGTGTCATGTCATATGTGGCACAGTGCACATTAAAACACACACAGAAAATTGTGATTAAAACATAGGACAGGCATGCTGTAAATGTGCTTACCAGCTTGAGAGAAAGCTTCATGTAAAAATTGGAGAGATACAGGGTGGGGGGAGAAAGAGAAAAAACAACAGTGCATCAGTAGAAGAGGAACTTTTTCAGGCTGAGGTTACAATAAAATGACACATAATCCCCTTGCTGTTGGAAGGCAAAATGGGTAACACCAACAGATCTGTGCAAAAGTTCACAAGATGGGCCAGCGTTCTCAGTCAGCTGCCACTTCCTCGCCAGAAACAAACGTGTGGGACCTCTACACGTGTGCTTTAGCGCTGCAGGTGAATATCCGGTCTGGATTGCCTTATTGACAGCAGCTAAAGCAACTGTAGAATGGTGTAGAATGGTTCACTGCAGGAACATCTCTGAAGCAGAAAAACCTTCAAACTTGCAAATGGATGAAGTCACTTCAGATTAAAAATGTGCTGAAATGAGCATCAGCCACTTTCTGCAAGGGCTTAAGAGAATGGAGGGTAGCACCTACCGAAAAGCCAGGGAAGAGGTAAGGTACGGCACTTGGCCTCCAGCAGCAAAAAGCACGATGGAATCTCCTAGCCCCGAGGCCTATGTCCAGAGGACGGCACCCCTGAAACACCTCTGTTGTACAGTGCTGCCCAGGCAGCCGTGGAAAGTCATTTTGTGTTCTTGAACAATTTAAAAACAAATACTCAAACATACTTTGGTCCTTGAGTCAGACAAGGGCAGGACCAAGGAGGAAGAGGGGAAAAAAAAAATCCTCTCTTTATACCAAGTCAGTTCTCTGACAGCATGGTAAGACATTAGTCAAGCTCCTCAAGTGATATACGTGATCCAATTCTTCAAAGCTTACCACATTTCCTAGTACAGAGCCAAAACATTATCACTGGGATAAGTCTAAAAAGAAGCATTTGCTTCACAAGCTGCAGAGCAGCCTGGTTTGCCTCTGCCCTCCGTCACGCGCAGGTGCAGCTCTCAACAGCGCTGGAGGGCCTCAGGAACCACCAGGTGAACACATGAGCCCGGGCAGCCGACCACCAAAATTACCAAAGCCTCTTCCAGCACTGCAAGATGTTACGACAGGTGCAATTCGGAAGGTTTTCCAAGAGATTAGGGAGACTAACCATGCTGCAGCGATGTTCTGTTCAGGGAGCTCAAGGTAGCTGCTGTTCGAGATACAAACGCAGATTTTAAAGGGAGAATCAACCCTTCAGCCTGGCTCCTGCAGCAGTTGTGCTGTGCTTGTGTCCTACCAGCTCTTTGGGGACAGCTGTGAAATGCTCAAACTATGCAACGAATTGGTAAGTGCATAAATGCACCTCCTTGGAGGTAAAGACAGCTGAAACACGGCAGCTGGAAAAGCCTCTCGCTCCAGGCAGTGATCTGTCCTGTGAAACCTCAGAACCTCTTTCCACTCGAGAGTTCTCCGCTGGTTTACTACCAACAGTTCCAGGTGTGGTGCCCTCAAACAGATGCTCCGTTTTTACCAACAGCACTGTTCTTTAGGATTGGATTTAGGATGAAGGTGGGTCCACCCCGGGATGTTTTTGACAGCCCGATTTAAGAAACACACATTTTTTCCAAAAATAACAATTACCACAAGTTACCAGAATTTGGGCAAAACCACATACCAACCCCTCAAGGAAAACGTGGCCTCGCAAGAAATAGTGACATATTCCATTTGAAGTGATGCAGTTAAACTTCGCTCTGAAGTTCAGTCCATTAGGAAGTAAACACATGATAATCATCACAGCACAATGAAGAAATTCACTCTCTCTGCTAAGAGGCCATTAAAAAAAGCAAACAAACCCAATCCCTTTGAGAGAATCATCTCATCGGAAGGAAAAAGAATGAGCTAAACCACGGTGCTGAAGACATTCAGCGTAGGCAGCTTTTGTTTGCGTATTTGCTTTAGCGCTCCTGTGAACTTTAGCATAGACATGATCAGCACAAATTGAGATTCTTGTGCATTTATACAGACAAGACTCATGGTGCAGAATAAATATTTACCTATGAAGCACTCTAAAAGGCACAAATGTATATGCTACATGCGCTAGTTTCTAAACACTACTCACTCTAAAGGCACTACGCTACTGCGAGGAATCATCTGCATCAAGACTATTCTTTTGCTGGAAATCCAGCAAATTTGAAAAGGATTACAGACACTGTATGCCGAATTCTTATGCTGTTAAGTATGACAAAAAAATAGAGAACTTATTAATAGCATTTCCAAATAGTACATCGGGGTTGTTATAACCGGTGCAAATAACAAAGCAGGTCATAGATTGGAAACAATGAAATGCTGAAATAAGTCATGTTCACAGTTTTCCATTTCTGAAATTATTCATAATTTTTTACACGAGAGCAATTCAGTTTCTATAAACAAATATAAGCAGACTGAAAATAAATCTGCATTGAACACTAAATAAGTACTTTTGTCCATTCTGCTGGGTTTTCACAGCTAGAAACTTGCTCACAGCTCCTGAGAGAATCCCAGATGATCAAATAAATGACATTTCTTGGAAATGAACAAATCTGTTTCAAGCTGTTGATTTAAAACAAGTCTAGCAGGGAAAAAATGAAGAGCCTAAGAGCCACAAGCTTCAATAACACATGAGAGAGCATGAAAGCTAGCAAGTCCATGTGTTATTGGACAGTCACGGACACTAACCTCACTTACAGAAAACACGGTTGAAATAAAGCACTGGACTTCCATACAGCCGGGAGGGAATTTTCTTTCTTAGTGGTCCTGTAACAACCTCCCCATGCTCTGCTTTATGCAGGTATCAGATCTGGAGGCGATACACCCGATTCCATGAACTATCATCATTACAGAGTTCTGGGAAGCATCAGAAGGCTCCACAGAGTGCTCCATCACCAAGGCCAAGAACTTGTCATCACACTGCAGTAAATCAGGGGATGGCTCATGATGCTCCAGACCACATTCATAAAATAATTTAGAATGAATGCATGGAACCTGTCTGTAGCACTTAGTCTGAATTTCACAGGTCCAGTTACTTTAATCGTGCCAATTTCAGCATTTCCAGGACTAGTGGACACACCTCTCCTGCACATAACACAGTAAGCTGCAGCTTTTCTCGCACCAAATTTCCCTTTATCTTTTCCGAAGCGCGTTTCCACAGCACACTCTAAGGGCGTTGTAAGTGGGGTTAGCGACTGTGCAGCAACGGTATGGGCGGATCACACCATACACGGACTTACAACATATTCCCTAGCCTCAACGGCACACGTGGGTGTCCCTAAAGTCCTCTTCATGAGTTCTTTGTGAATATACAAAGACTGTGTCTGCTGGTGAGTCAGCAAGAGAAAACAAATCCGTTACAGTGGAGACGAGTGCAGCACCTCTGTGTTTGCTGCTTCTACAGCACAAGACAGCTGGGCATTTAACTAGCCTTTACGTGCAAAGTGGAAGCTTCCTAGAAACTAGGCGAATAGTAAGAGTTTAGCATGCTCACAAAAATCAGAAAATACCGTGTTTTTAAATGCTAGCTTAAACACGCAACATCAGAAAACATCTCTGTACGTAAGAATAAACCATGGCTTTCATAACCCCACCCACCCAAACCCCTGGTCTCGGCACCGATTTATACACGTATCTTAGAATAACAAGTATTCCCAGGGGCAGGGAACAGAGCGGGTACGAGAGGGGGTGGTTTGTTTTGTTCGCTGTTTCTGCATGCTCACAGAACAATCAAGTACCATCATCTAGGCAGACCGACAGCCAAGAGTCAAGGGAGAAGACTCCACAGAGCGTCACAGGGGCAAGACGGGACGTTGGGGGAAAACATTAACTGGGACAATGGAAATAAAATCACATTGTAATGAAGTCAACAACTTCCACTAAAAGAGAAACCACAAAAGTCCCTCCATGTGCCTTCTGGAACCGTCTGGAGGGTGGATCTTGAGTACTGACAGCAATGTCTGTGCCCCAGCTCCCGGGTCCATCCTCTCTTAACTGCAACCCTCTCTCTGAGGTAAGAGAGAAGCGGCAAGTCCACATAACACCACGCAGAGCAATTCAGAGGTGTAAGTTCTACCCCTGGATTCTGTTAGTTCAGAAGGTTTGCTCTTTAAAGAAAGGTGCTGATGTTACTGCTGCTATAGCAATAAAACAAAAGAAGGCAAAATTAATATCGACAAGCAGAATACCGAGTTTTCTTTGTCCTCAAAATGGAATTAGAAAAAGCAGAGCAAGCATAAACAAAATTATGACTTGTGCAAGTGGTTCCTTATTTTTTGTACTCCTCTGGCTTTAACTTCCCTAGTGACACTGAGTTGATTTCAAGTGTTATACCACTTTTATACTGCCTTTTTAAAGAGTTAGGTGAAACAGCACTCAAAAGCTGTGGAAAAGAGACTTTTTACCCCTCCACTTCTAGTTCTGGTAAGTGCTGAAACAGTTTTATGGTATTTTCTATAATAGACATTTCTGCTGTTGAGGTTCAAAGAAAAACTTTGAGGAAAATTCAAAAACGTGATTAGAAAAAACATAGACACTGACACAAGTCAGCAACTAATTTAAAATTGTTTTTAAACCAACTAGGATTTCCTATTGGCAGAGACCACTGACACTGGTATGGGCACCTCTACATTAACCTTGCATCTGTTGTAAATTGTTCAGGCATCTGCTTCCTTCCACAAAAAAACAAGATTCTCTGGATTTTTGCTTTGGACACAAAATTAAAACCAGACTGGGCACAGGACATATCATTACTAATGATATAATTCATTTTAACAGTCACCAGTGATTTTTCTGCTTTAGTTTCACCAGTTCTCATTCCAAAAGCAACATAAGATGCTAAACCAAAAACTGTGTGAGGAAATCACTAGAATATAGACACGTTCTGATCTCAAAGATTTCATGTAGGAATGTATGGGGATCCGCTCACATATGTTTCAAGGATCAATTAAAACAAAAATAGGTAAAATCCCTTGTGGTCACCTTTACTGCAAGGCGTGTGGCTGGAGTGGAGTTCTGCCTCTGAACAAACGCAGCAGTGTGGAGACAATGTTCAGAGCAAATGAAATGACCCGGTGTCCAAAGCCAAGCGCCCATGAGTCACACGGGGCTCTCCTGCGGGCTCCCTGCACGACCCATCCAAAAGCCGTTTCACTGCAGTACTCCTGCACAGAGCAAGCATTCTTCTGTGCAGAGGAGAGCTACCCTCTACGTCCTCTTAATTTCTTCGGGAACATCACAATCCAGGATGTGTAACGTTACTGCTCATGCTTCCAAACAAAATGCAGATGCTTTTTGAGAAACAAATGCCAACCATTCATTTCTCATCTGATTAACAGGATTTGGAGGTTGTTCTGGATTTACTTTTTGCCTGGTTAGAATTATTTTATTTTTGATGGTCATACAGCACTTGCATGATCTTTTAGTAGTCTGACCATTTGTATAACACAAATCACCAAGGTCCTATGAAATATGAGCTCGACAAGTTGTCAAACCAGAGGAAGCAAGCCGCCAGAGCTCTGCAGCCTCTCCTGCTCTCTATTTCTACATGAACTAAGTGGCTGAATATGCTCTTCTGGAAGATGATGATGATCTGGCCTCCAACTCCATGGGTGAGTCAGGCAGGAAAATTATTTACATACAAACATCCTGGTAGCTAACAGAGGAAGGAAATGAAATAGAAAGAACACAGTGAAAGGTTTAAATGAAGATTTAGCAACAGCCTTTCCTTGTCCTCTTTTAATGAATGTGTCAGCAGAAATTTGAGGTATTCCAGAGGAGGCTATAGGAAATTGTTCTCATTATTTCACCTTTCACAGAAACCACTTAAAACCAGTACAGTACACAATTCTGCAGACTCACTTGGACTGCTCAGTTAATACATAAAATACTGGCCTTTCCTCAGGAAATATTAAAGGAATTAGCCAGGATTGCTTATTCGGCCAAATACTCACTAGGTGAGGATCTGTCCGTTTGAAATACGAACTTGTGCAGTGCCCAAGAAAGTACAAACTAGTACTTTAAAATCAAGTTAGAAATATTCAGCACTACTGTCGATATTCTGCTCCATGAACGGCACCATTGGAGCACCATCCAGCACAACCCTGCACCTTCAGCAGAGCCTTACTCTCCCGAAATGTCTCAGTGCCACCCCGCATGTGGCCAGGAGCTGCCAGACGCCTGCCCATTGTAGTGGGTGCCACCAAGCCAGCACATCTGCTGCTGCAGAAGCAGAACTGAAAGACTGTCACTCCTCACAAAAAAACACTGAGAAAAGATGCTCTGAGCCAAACTGCGACTGTGGGAAGCAGGTACATGTATAGAATCTGCCTTTGGACAACTTAAAAACTTCCCGCTTCCCCAGTGAACACCACCAGAAATGTGATTTTTTGCGGTTCTGAATGTTCCATTAAATGGCAATTCCATAGCAAAGAACTGAAACCCACTCTGTATAAAACAGCTTTTTTTTTTGGTAAATGTACTGTCTGTATCCAGACGAGACAAACCCCAGTTTACAGTATTCTTCCCAATTCTCTGTAACTAACCACTGGAGTTCCCCACTGAAACCATCTTGTCTTTTATGCAAGTCCAGCCCTCAGCCCTAAATGTCAGCGCAGTCCCCGGAGCAGAATTTGGGCTTTTTAAAGTAGTCACTTCCTTGTTCTTGCAGTCTGCTCTGAAAAACGTTTTAAAATACTAAACATTTGTGCCTCCTTCCTGTAATTTTTATAGGAGGAGGTAATTGTAAGGACCTTCACCTAGGAGCCTAAGCAATGCTATGGCAGCAGATTCTCAGCATGCTGTGCCACATGCCAGTGTCTGGGAAGATAAAGTTTTCTTTCTGTTTGAAAAATGGAAAATTTTATCTCGGGGACCTGTCATTTTATTTACTCCTTAGGAAGACCACCAATGAGAGCATTTAATTCAACACAAATGCTTCGAGGTCAGTTTACCAACAGGAACAGAGCAGCTGGCCTGGGAAACTCCTACTGCATCAGCAGCAAAGGAGACACTGAACTTACAGAGGTAGTGGGTCACAAATTGTAGATCCAGTTTGATCTAGACCCAGATGAATGCCCAAGGGCAACCACGGGGACCTTCAGCTTCTCTGCACTGTACCTTGGACAAATCAGCTCCTACCTTGCTGCACTCAGGCTGCTGGCCGGGGAAAACCCAAACCTAAGCCCTCAGAAGCTCTCATCTCTTCCAGAACCTGCAGACGAGACTGATAAAGCTCCTGTGCACAGACTATCATTTTAATCTGCGTGTATCATAGCACTGGGAAGTGAAAGTCGGTTCAGAAACCAACTAAGTCTGTGGATTAGTGGGAAATGCCAGAAAAAGATGTTCTGGCCTACAATTCCCTCTAATGTATGTAGGGAGGGCTGCAAGGATCAAGCAAGGAACATTTTTT
This sequence comes from Buceros rhinoceros silvestris, assembly GCF_000710305.1. Lineage (NCBI taxonomy): Eukaryota > Metazoa > Chordata > Aves > Bucerotiformes > Bucerotidae > Buceros > Buceros rhinoceros. The sequence goes on from NW_010392578.1 coordinate 43,872, forward strand.
TTCCTAGCTTTGCTATGGTTTGTCACAAAGCAAACTCTTAGCTAATGTCTTTCCTCCGTAGTTTCCAGGCACGGCAGCTCTAACAAAGTTTTTCAACTTGGTATTTTTACATTTCATTAAAGAGTCAAGAATAAAAACTGTGGAAAAAAGCATGGCAGGATTTTAATTTCCTATGGACACTTTAAAAGCTATTTAGCCCACATTGCCTGCTCAAGGAGGCCCAAAGGCAGACACGATAAACAAACATATTGGGAAGCAGGATATAAACTTTATCATCACCTAGAATCAGCTCATCCTTCACATCTCACCTGTTATCTTAAGACCTAGGCTTACTAAGCGAGATAATATTGCAGCACGAGCTGAGGCTGTCTCTGGAAGAGAAGCTGCATACAGCAGCAGCATCCTTGGCTTAGAGGAAAATCATCTTCCCACCACTACAGCAAGAGGTGTTAGAGCATTTCCAGGAATTGCCTGAACTTGCACCAACTAAAATCAAAATCACTTCCTAGAATCTCTCCTAATTTACTCTCCTCCTCCTGACACAGACATTATAAGCTGAAGCCACTTCACAGAGAAGAAAGCTTCTCACGTTAAGGCAGACAACACGCAGCATCAGGGTCAGACTAAACCTCTGGCTGGTGCTCCACCAAACCTACTCTGCCACAGCCATGCACAGTGCTACTAAATCAATGACTGACTTCTACATGAGTATTAACATTCACCTCTTTCTTCCATACTTTGGACAATGCCTCCTCCCCCCAAATCCTGAATGGGTGTTTTCCTGCAGCAACTGTACTTTTTGTGGTTTCACTGTGGGGGTTTTGACTATAAATGGCTTTATAGACTGGGATTCCTTGGATTTGTCTGCATGTTATGATAAAACACAACAGATCCATTCACAAAACAAAAGCAAGTTTTTACATAACAGAACGTGCAATAAAAGCGCAAGAAAGAAAGAAAAGAGAAAGAAAGAGAGAGAGAGAGGTATCCAGAGGAGAACTTACCCCACGCTTTAGGCTCCTGAAGCAGTGGATTTTGGGTTTGGAGGTCATGAACTCGTTGAAGCGATGGGAGAGGGGTTCCTTTTGCTGCTTGGGAGACTGGGGGCCGTTGGGAACAGCAGAGGGTGAGGCAGAGGCAGGGGGAGGAGGAGGGGGCTGATGGGGGGATGTTAAAAGGGACATAAGCTACGTGTAAGAGATGGAGAAGTGACAGAATAAAAACCAAAATAAAAAGATAAAACACAAAACGAAAGTAAGCATCAAAACCAATATTTGAAATCCAGAGGAATAAATCAATTAAATAATTAAATATTAAAGGCCATGGTTCAAAAGAGAGGAGAAAGCAGTATTTAAGAGTTGTGTTAAATGAAGAATGTGATAAATGGATGTTTAATAAGTGATGCAACAGAAGAGTAACACAAAAGTATTGACAGGAAGCTCATGCAGACTCTTCCATGCAGCACTATCCCCATAAATTGCCCTGTTCTGCTCTGTGGACAGCTCGGAATAATGCATATGGATAGAGCTTTCAAATACCTGAATTTAAAGGGATCAGATAAGGAAGGTACCTTAGTGCCCAGTAGCGTTTCTATTATCTGGAAAACAACAAACCACATTCCTTCCTGCTTTCAAATCATACCTCAGTAAGGTGCACCACACTTCACTTTCACAAATTATTCTGTTAATTTGCTCAGGAGTTAGTTCCTGGGTGTTGTTTCTGGCTACACTGATGTAAGCACCAGACAGCCAATCCTCTCTCATACCAGCGCAACAGGCATGACCCATTTTGAACAGGTAGGTATTTTTGACTCTGTAATTAGAAGCAGTGGTTTGGTGAGGGTCAGAGCAAGGGGGACACCAAACAATGAAGCTACTCTGGGCTTCCATCAGTGTCACTGAAAACCCATTCAGTCCAGTCACCCTGACACACCCTGGTAACCCCAGATAAATGCTGCCATGCATTATGGTGTAAAATATGACAGTGAAATGAAAAAGGTTTAATGGATACATAAGTTTAAATGGTCTTTTACAGTCAACTGCTCAGTTAGTTATGCCCCATTAGCTGTGCTTAAGAAGAACGAATCACAGCAACTCCTTGTTCCCAGCCACCCAACTG
>NW_010392578.1:46082-53610 GCF_000710305.1 Buceros rhinoceros silvestris
CCAGTGCACAGACTGAAAAGATAACGCAAATGAGAAGCCAAGGAGAGTTTAGAAGTGTCAAAACAGTAATGCCACATCAAAGCTTCCCACAAGTAACAAGGTTAGTTGGCACACATGGCACTAGGTAAGTGGTACACAATTCCTTCTGAGTTAGGAACAGAAATGGACCATGGCAGAGACGTGACAACTCAAGTTAAATTAATACAAAAATTGCAACTTAAAGAAATTATACAAGAAAACAATAATTAAAGATATAAAGAAACTTAAGTAACCAAAGACTACAACAAAACATCATATTAAGACATCAGTTATTAACTTTCTGAAGCTAAAATTCTCTTTAAAAAGTTCTAATTGCCAGGATTACTAGACATGACAGAGGTTATTGACTACATACACACCAGCACCAAGTTCAAGTTTGCAAGTCAGTACCTTATTTTTCTTGATGAATGGCCATAACTTGCCCTTGGATTTGCCACCAAACTTCGGCTCAGATTTGCCATCTGCTCTGGAGTTGGAAAGGCTGGATTCTGAGACAGTCCGCTTCATCGGCTGCGTGAAATCCTCAAAGTCGATATCTCCCGGAGGCTCAAACCCCGATTTAAAGGCTTCTATTACCAGCTGTGAATCCTGAAATGGGACCGATCCAGGACAAGCGTAAACATCTCAGGTGAGAGCTGCTGCCAAGTTGGTGACATACAAAAACAGTACAAGGACAAGAAAGTTCATCTGTGTGGGAATCAACCCTTACAGTGACCAGTTTCATTCCAGAAACAAACACCCTTCCAGAGCCCAGGATTAATTAACGCAAGTTAATTGTATTATAATCCTCCTGCCCCAAGATCAGGGCTCTTTTCTTGGGCCTATTTTCACTACCATGATGTGCTTTAAAAAAAAAAAAAGCAAACAACCCCAAATGCCCACACCTACACACAGCCTATCATCTTACCAAACCACGGCAGTCCAACCAGATAAACTTTGATATGAGTCACTTAAGGTATGGAATTGATGAACATGCAGCTATGAGCACACTAGTGGAAAACCCCAATAAACTCTCCTATATGAAGGAGCTCGAGTGATCACACTGGCACAGGTTGACATGATGGTGCCTGTGATCTCAGCTACAGTAAATGGCAGGAGTTTCTTCTCAGGAGCTTTCCCTGACAAACTGAGCAGTCCAAGGTCACGCAACAGCCCGACAGGCAGTGGCTGGAAACTCTGCGCACTGTCACTAAAGCCACATTCCCCGTTTGCCATCAGTGACTAGATGTGAGTCAGCCACGCGCTGCCTGGGTACTGTATGCAAAGGGATTGCTCTTTTTCAGATGAGGGTGGGAATAAATCAAAGAACAATACATAGCCTTTTTCCTAATGGGGTCTGCAAACACCATTAATTATCCATACGCTCAAATTCAGATCTCAGTTTGCCAAATGCATTTAAATCCAATGGACTCAGAAAAATTAAGGCATTTTTCATCTACTTAACTTCTTGGGAAGAGATTTTTTTTTAATTTTATCTTGTTCTAACAGTTTTTTAAGATCATTAGATATTCGTGTGCTGTGGCACAGTTTCTCTCAGCCTCTAGAGAGGAGCATCGCCATCCTGTGCAGATAAAAAAGTTGAACTTGTTGCTCTGAAGGCATTCCACAGATCTTACTTATGTCCGTAGGTAAAACACTGTTCATGAAAAATCTAGTGGGATATAACATACCCACAGGCCAGGCTCCATTGAGCAAAACACAGCTAAGGGAAAAGCTTTGCAAAAGTCTGCACAGGATTGTGCAGAAAATTAAGGTTTAAGATGCTCAACCTATCAGGAGCACCGTGAAATCTCCACGCAGCTTTTAGGGAGGTAGAACATCACTTTCCGTTATCTCATCCTAATTAAACATTATAACTTCCTGAGAGCTAAACACTGAAGACTTTTTAGTAACAGTTATAAAACCAAGGTGAAGAAGGAAGAGAGAAGAAACTACATGCACACACAAAGTTACATTGAATTCTCTGTTGGTATTTTATCCTATGCAGGAGCTTTTCATTTTTTCCTCTGCATTTTACAGAGTTCCTTCCATTTAGTCAAAACATCCTTCCACTACAACGTAGCTAAAAATAACCAGCACATTCCATATATCACAGAGATAATGTCATAACAGGAACTCCAAAGTCCATAACAAATTAATTTTATCTGCTGCTACAGCCTTCTGAAGCAAGTTCTGCAAAGGTCCTCCTAGCAGTCACTACAGCTGCCCCCTGCAACGTGACCTCTGTGTTGTCCGAGTTGTTAGAAAAAGGAGATGAAAAAGAAGCATATTTCCAACTTCACTGGAAACACAGGGCTAACCAGTATTCCCAGCTAAATCCAGACACTTTCCATTGCTGTTAGTGGGTATTCTATACACTTCGGTGAGGGCATAAAGCAATCCTATTTACACAGTTGCAAATTTAGCAGCCAAGCCTGAAAGACGGGCCATGTTGCAAGTGAGCCTGAGGCAGAACTTCGTAATATATAAGCTGCAAAGAATATATAAAGTATTAAATCTGTCCCATGGGTCATTCTAGGTCTTAACGCTACCCAGTGAAATAGAGGCCCTGGAAGAAAAGAGATCTTCCAGAGCCCTGCTAGCATCCACAGAGGGAGGGAAGACGGAGCTGGCCACGGAAAGGAAACCTGTTTGCAGTCTGCACTTCCACAGTTTCAAAGTCACTGTAGAAATACAGCTTTAGTTACTATTGTACCACACAATTCTGATGGTAGAAATCAGAACGGTTCACAGACACCAGAGGAACGCCACCTTCATGTTTGCAACGAACCTACCCAAAGCTGAAAATTGATTATCCAAAAAACCCCGAGATACCTCCATGAAGTGCAAATTTCTGTTTTTATTGTGGTTTTTCCCTTTTAAACAGGGATGCCTTATCATGTGCTGGTTATATGTTACTGGCAGCACAGAAAGCTACAGAACTTGCAGGTTCTTTCATCGTTTCAGCTAGAGCTGACACACAGATTTGTACACAAGGTAAATTACTAGTATCGGCATGTTCTCTCTTTTTTTCCTCTCTGACCAATACATTTTCTATGTTAGCTGTGGTTGTTCCACTTCAAGCCCTGGTTTCTGAACTAAAGTTACTGCACAAAGAACAGAGCTTTTCTCTGCTTGACCTCTCGCTGCCTTCAGTAACTCTGTATGTGACAGCTGGGTAGAAAGAGAGAAAATAAACCTAAAGGATACCCAGAGCTAAATCAGAACTCCAGATGCATCACTGCCTGCTGTCAGTGTCACAGTACCTGACCTTACACATTTCAGGGTCGATGATACTGTACAATTTGTGTATGATTACCAGATCCTGCAGATCTCCTCCCAGCTGGGAAACACGTGTGGGCCCCCAGTTGCACACAGAGCTTTTCCTGCCCAGCAGGCCCTTGGGTTTGCTCCCTGTTGTACAGGCTGCATTATCACCAGCTGTCCTTGCATTCAACTTTCCTGGAATCTGACCTCGTTTCTAAACCTGACCACAGCCTACATCTAGCTGACTTTCCTATGCAAAGTTTTTCAAGCTTGAAAAAGATGAATAAAGGAGAAATCCTTCCATTTGAATCTTTTGAGGAAAAGCTCTCCAATGGTAGCTTAAGAAAGCCCAAGCTTGCTTCTTAAAACATCAAGAGGTAAGGTGGGAAAGGTCTGCTTTAACACTCCGCTTTAGTGGCAGTATATTATCCAGAAAGAGAGAAAATTCAGCTTTCAAATTGCTATGGTGTGCATCTACAGCCATCTTTATATAGTGGCAGGACCTATATGCTACAGAAATGCAGGAACAAGCAGGTCACTTACCAGAATCAAGGAAGTTAGAAACTACTGTTCCAGAGATGGAAAAAATCCTTGATGGTATTTAAGAAAAAAGAACCCTTTATGGACATAACGTTCCAGATAGATCACGATTTCACCATGCAGCACCAAAAGCTGTACCTCATGAAGGGTACGTTGTTCTAACATGGGATCCAACTCCCCCTTCTCCCACCCAGAAAGGGTAATGCTCAGATCCCTTGGTTTTCTATGCTGCTCTCTGTGAGAGCAATTGCCGAGCAGAAAGTAGAGGATTCATTTAAAAACTTCAGCCTCAGGCTTATGCTGCCAATCAACGGCAGTCTCCAGGCTCTGGGCACTGAACAGCTCAGAAAAGATTTCAGTGAAAAAGACGAATGGGAAATTCAAACAGCTGGCAAGAGACATGCTGTTTGTATCTGAAGCACTAACGTGATCCAGGAGAAGGGCTGAAAGAGCAAGCAGAGACTTCATTTTCAAAGGGAGCACATAATTCTGAAAACAATTAGGAAACACATTTGTCCTTGTGCTAACTGTACACCAGGAAGCTGAAACAAACTCTTTATCAGCCGTTTTATCAGGAAGGCTTCTTTTTACTCCCACAATGATGTTCAGAAATCAAGATTTACGAGAGCTCATTTAAAAATCTGCACAGAAAGATTTTTACAGTGAAGTAGGTACTTTGCCAGAGTCGTCTGCAATAATTTATGTGGCAAATACTGCAATAATTCCATTATTATAAAACTAACTGGAGCAAAGGCATGTCTGCAACACTCAGTTGCAGTTTTCTGACTATTAGACACAGAAACCTGAAATTCTCTGGTTGTTATTCAGATGGTATCTGGAATTACATCCACCACCTTCCTTACTCTATCCAGATGCCTGTTTTTCAATTACAGTATTGCAGTAAATGTTAATCTTGGTAAAAGGAAAGAATATTCCTAAAAGGGAAAAAAATGTGAAAAATAAAAAGCGTGGCAGTAGAGGCATTTCTGGGTGCCAAGCAGCTTTGGGAAATAATCTGAGCACACCCTGCCTCAAAGTAGCTTGGGACAAGAAGTTATTTTTTGTTTTCCTTCTAGGACTACTCCATGCTGCAGCCCAGACCCAGGATTTGTCTCCACACATAAGGAATCAATACTCAAGATGACAACCAACAATCCAAACCATGCAACACTTACATTCTTGTGATCAATTGATTCTGCAGCCGTCGTTATTTCATCCAGACACTTTCCAATGATAGGGATCACCTGGCGGTCAACATCTGCGAAAGTTTTCATGGATTCGCCTATCCTCACAATTCTTCTTTCCTCCATCTCTTGTATTTTCTAAAACATGACATTTCATTCAGATCAAATATCAAGACTAACTTCACAGTGTCAATCAATTTTTCTCCCCAGCATACATCACCTGCTTTAAAATTTATGGTTTAAATGTATTTTTAAGAACAAACTAGGACAGCTGTTCTCACAAAAGCACCAAGTGATATTGTTCCCTCAAACATCAAAATGTCATTGTAAAAGCAATCTCTGTTACTGGGAATTTTTCAATTAACTTATGTTACAAAATGCTGATTTGTCAAATCCCCAGCTTTAGGCTTCTGTCAGAATGCTCCTAAGACTTTTAAGAGAATTTTTGCAACAAGAAATTCTTCTGTTTTCTGCACATGTTCTGAATGATCTAATTTTCACCTCCCTGCAGAATCCAAGCAAACAAAATTCCTGATCTCTCCCCTTCTCCTCTTCCCTACAAGGCAGTTGTTGCTTTACAGGCAATCCTATACATCATGTGCTGTTCACACAAGGGCTTCTCACCACATGGTCTCTGCTGCTCAGTGGATTCAGTGCCACGATCTCCAGCGACAATCCCAGCACCTCTCATTTGCAACAGAGAAGAACTGGATGTGGCATTATGTTATTGTCAGATACAGAAGGGCATGTTTCATATTCAACTGCAGACAGAGCACTGTCAGCTTAAAAACCCCCACTGCCTCCACTGCTTTAAGCATGCTCACCTACAAATCAGAGCACTTACCAGATCTAGCGTTAAATACAAATATATTGCAAAAATGTTACATCTGATGCTAGGAAGAAACTGTCTCAAGACCGTGGTTTGAAATATCACTGAAGCAAAAGGAGGCGTCTGTTTAGCTAAGGAGGTCCAGTGATGGGTCAGAAAACGTGCATTTGCTACGCAAATATCAGTTATTTCTCATCAGATGATAAGCATGTGACATTTTCTCCCTTAAAGAGGTTGTATTTTCCACTGCTGATGCTTATGACCCATTACACTGGAACAGTCATTTGGAACTTCTTTTCTACTACATTAAATCTCTCTTCGTTCAGTGAAGCACTAACTTCAGCCAGTAGAAATCCTGATGGCTCTTTTGTTCTTTCTCTATAGTCTTTCTTTAAAGACATTTTTATCAGCAAGATTGCTTAAACCTTCTGACATTCACTACTGCAGAATTATCATGGTTTAAATTAAACATCTGTGCAGTCCGATTAGAAGACAGGTTACAAAGGGCTGTGAGGCTCTCCCAACGCAATGTGCACAGCTGGCTGTGCGGACAACGCACACAGTGCTCTCACCCCCAGCTGCACGGACACAGGGTTCAACAGAGCAGGACTGGGAGTAAACTGCCATGACAATTCAACGTCACCTTCCTCACATATCACTGATCACTTGATATCCACTCTAAGTGAAAGGGACAATTTATGCTACCAAGCCCTCCTCCTCTTGGGTTTGCAGACTGCATATCGAATCTGTCAACAGCAACAAAAATCACCACAAACTAAAGATGGGATCATGTAATTGTGCACAATGGTGGCGTGCAATACCACCTCTGTTCCTCTCAAGATTATGAGCTACTCCAGATCAGTGCCAGGGAGCCTCACCTGGAAGATGTTTGGGATGTGTGTGTAGTAGTGATCGTGCTGCTCACTGTTGAACTTCTGCAGAGTGGAAGAATACTCTGCTTTGCTGTCTTCTGCCATTTGATGTCGCAGCTGGGCTTGCTGTCTTGCCTAAAGAAATGTCAAAATAAATTTATAATTTATACTACATGGAAATAAATTGCATCATGTTACCCCTTATCTTACTACCCTTACCAGGAACATTAGTGTACGGGTCTCTGAACACTTCAGCCTTTGGTTTACCCCTATTTTGTAATCAGTTCACCCATGCCAAGCACAAGCCCACAGCGTGCTCGCTGCTGCTGTTCTTCCCTTGCATCACAACACGCCATCTCCACGAACAGCCTCTGTTCACACTGCACGTAAGGCACTGAAGCAAGTTTGCCCCTCGCCCAGCCCACTTAACAGGCACGCACATTTTCCGACACTCTTCTTGCTCCTCCGTACGCCCTGTGGGCTGGCTCCTGCTTTTCACTAATGAAATACTGACCTGTAGTTGGCTAGCAGCATTTTGGGGGTAAAGGGAAGCAACAAAAAACCATCAACATGGATTTGTCTCATTTCACATGCCCAAGTCAACACAATCATGACAAAACATCTTGTGTTCCCTCTGTGCTCTCTGCGAAGTTCTTTATCTGCACTTCCTTGAATAGCGCTGGCATGAATTCCACAAGGAAAGGGGAGCCCAAGCAGCAGCTGGGACACAACTCCCTTCCTATTTTTACCCACACAGATGATTTGCTTTGCTACCCAGCACAGCAGAGCACTGGACAATTAACCTCACTTCTTTCCCT
>NW_010392578.1:53789-73347 GCF_000710305.1 Buceros rhinoceros silvestris
TAATTTTCCAGTTCCTCCCCTTATAGTTCTGCTTCCCAAGGCCTTCTGTCATCTCTGTCACTGCCCAAGATTATTCCCTTACTGTCCATCCTGTCTGTTTATTTTAGTTGCCTTTTCCTTCCTTGCTGTTGGCCTTCACAGAGCAGCTCTTCCTCCTCTTTTCTTCCTGCCTTCATGGAGTCTCCTCCTCTGGAGAGATTCCAAACTCGCCTGGACACAAACCTGTGCAAGCTGCTCTGAGTGAACCTCCTCTAGCAGGGGGGTTGGTCTGGATGATCTCCAGAGGTCCCTTCCAACCCCCACCGTTCTGTGGTTCTGCTCAGCTCCCTCCATGTGCCTTTGCTCCCTGTCCTGTGCCCAATTGTTGAAGCTCCCTCTCTTGCACTTGGTCTTCACACGGCTGGAGCTCTGCTCCTCACCCTGCTCCCACGCAGGCCCTCTCCACTTGCCTCAAGGCTGTGGACCAAATTCCTGCTCCAGTGAGAGCTCTGCCATTGATCAGAGCGAGCCCAGGATTTGGCTGTGTAAATCTGACCTAACATGAGTTTGCACTCGTATTTCAGGCACTCACGGAGCCTCCTCACCCTCCGTCACCTACCTAGCCTGGAACAGTGCTCTGTACATCCAAAAAGTACTATGTTCCAATCACTCCCTCAGTTCCAGAATAACCCCTTTAAAAAAGGGGGAAGACAGACTGCTTTAAAAATTATTTTAAAAAATTTTGGGTGTTTCAGGGAAAACAGCACAACAATTAATTTTAGTACACTCTAAGCGGGCTCCCATTAAAAACAGTTCAGAATGGGGTTATTCTTTCAAGTGTTCCAAGCAGACAGTAGTTTCCTGACAATAAATCCATGAAATACCAAATAATGGAATATTTTAGTAATCATATCTGGAAGGCAACAAATTTTGCCAGAAGGTTTCAAATCTGTTTTTAGGCTTCCCTCCCATTTGCCCAGCTCACATATCTCACCTAATAATTTATTTCACCTCAACTCAGATATTGCTTTTGCAAGCAGAGTCAATTGTAGGAATTTCCTAGATCCCTTTCACATTCTTTCTACAAAAAATAATTCAAGCATGATGAGAAAATGCTGGGCACTGAGTGCATAACAGGAGACAGAACAGTAGCACCAAGTGAAGATGACTGTGACTATAGCCAAATAAATAAACCCAATCAAAAAATAAAACAGACTTTCAACTTCGCTTGTTCCCCAGCAGTTTTCCTGTACCCTAACTCCTGTAAACAATACATACCCAACTTCAGAAAATTTACCTGCTGCAGTGCAATTCCAAGAGCCATATCCATAATTTTTCATGCCCAAGTGCTAAATAGCTCATTAAACTTTATCATCCACACACTCTTATGTAGCTACATTAGATATGAGGGGAAAACAATATAGTCTTGTACTACAAACACAAATTTACCAGCAAAACAAAGTCAGCCATGGAAAGGCGACAGCTGTCAGGGTACTGTACGCCTGTCCCAACCCCTGCCTCAAGTGCCAGCTGTTACAGATCAATATCCATTTGTGAGGCCCATCCTCCTCATCCACCTAAGAGCAACCCATTGTTGGAGCTGACTTCTACAACAGCCCCAGTCCCACTCATCCAGCTGTCTTTTTTTTAATTTATTTTAAATAATGCAACTCAGGAATTTGTCCCTTTACTCTATTGTTGAGGCAGAAAATCAAGAAATCCATTATTACACATTTCCAGGCTGATCCAGCAAACATTAAGCCAGAGTTCATTTTCATGAGCGAGCTCATTGGCTGGATATGAGAAAAGTAACTCCGAGCTAAATGTATACAGGAGTAGACACTCGATAGCCAAAATGATCTTAGCTGGCCCCAAGTAAGAGGAGGCTACAGATGAGTAAGTAAAATTGGGTACACTCCAAAACCAAAAATTTTTGTAAGTGAGCCCCAGTGATGTTTTGTTTCTCTGGCCATTTAATGCATTTGGCAAGCTCCACACAGCTTAAATATTTTTCCAATGAGGTATTTGGATCTTAAAATAAAAATAGAAAAAAAGTCTAGCATTTTTTTATTACTTCACTTGAGTGTATCACTTACTCTAACATCATCACTTCTGGTATTAGCAGAGTTATATTCTATAGCTAGGTTCCTGCACTCTGCTGAAACATAGAATGATAAAATTGAGTTGACGACGTTAAGTTTCACATTCAGAGTAATGCATGCAGTGGCCTGGAGCTGCACAGAGTCCCACGAGCTATTTCAGAAGTAATTTACAGTTGAGCTTTAGAGAAAATAAATTTTTGCCTTCTTTACTGCTCACTTGTGCATGCAAACAGCTTCAGAGGAGGTTTACTGGAGTCTTCTTACAGTGAATGTTAAAATATTTGCTCTCAACAGTATTTTCAGAAGGAAAAACTTTGGAATAATGGGCCTCTGGAAAAGACCTCCTCCAGACCATGACTTCAGTATAGAGGGTGATACTGTGATGCAGCTTTCAGCCAACATACTCTCTGCTTTTCCCGTGCAGGGATGACCGACCAAGAGCTCACGTTTCCAGTACCACATGTGCAACCACAATCCACATCTTCTACAGACTGCTGGATCTGGGGGTTGCACTAGATGACTTCTGAAGTTCCTTTCAGACGCAAAACATTCTACTATTCTACGATTACTCAGTTGTAAGTGATGTCAAGGCTAGGTACTTGAAATGCATCAAAAAAATCCCCTCCCCTCTCGAAGAGAGAACGAGGTCACCTTTAGGCATCGTGAAAAAGCAGAAAAGGGTAGGTACACCTCAGGGACGTACGGGGAGAAGAAAAGCAGTTGCTTCCCAATGTGTGTGCTTCTGCACTCATTTGCAAAAGACACAGATTTTGTAACCTCTCTGCTTTGTAACATCTTTTTGTCCCCAAATAATCATGCTCAGTGTACATACATATTACTGCCTCTCCAAAGCCTAGTTTTGTTACGGCAGTACTTCTCTGAACTCCTATGGCAGCAACAAAACCAAAAGGTTGCATACGCCAACACACATCTCATCAAGGAAAGCGCTCCCAAGAGCGAACAACCACCCAGGGTCTGCAGCACCATGAACCCTGCAACCAGCGTAGAGGTGAACTTCAGGTTTCCACTGCCAGAGCAATGAGATTTAAACACAATCACACCAGAGGAGCCTGAAAGAAAACTCTAGGCAAAGCAAGCAGAGCTCTGATATAATGAACTAGATAAAAGCAGCAGCACGAGCAGCACGTAAAGCTCCTGGATGACCTCTGTGTGGCTTCTCTCACACAGCCTATACAGAATTGCCATAAACATAACCAAACCCGATCTTTTTTCCTTCCTTCAACAGCCTTGCTAACTGATGGGGAGAATGCAGGGCAGTAGCTAACTGCAGGGCAGGCATAACTTTCAAAGGGTTGATTTTTCAAGCAGGTAGAACTGTGTCTGTCTTCAGGCCTTAACAGCACTTGCCTGATGTGAAAGACAACACTAAACTCAATAGCCAACGAACCAGCAACATGCACTGTGCCTTCTCTCTCTTCTACAAGGTAGCAGGAAAAGATCAAATGTTATTCTCTCAAGGTCATTTTAACCACATTTCCTGCGGATTTTCCACCTCACCACTGAGTTGCAAAAACCAGACTTCGAAACAGCATCAGAAGTTAGTGCCAGATGTTTAAGTGACTGCACCAGGAGGCCAGAGATGACAGGTTTGAGCTGAGTGTCAGGGTGCGACATTGATGCTCTACAATTTTTCAGGACTGAATCCTAGGACTTTATGCCTCTGACCAGTGGTCAGCAAAGCAAAATTCAGCAGAGAAAGGGGACATGGACATCTTCGTGATGGGCATTGTTGATTCTGAAGGTGTGAGAAACATTACCAAACTGCTCTGCCACTACATGCTGCCTCTTAGAGAATTGAAGAAAACATATCCTTGCACAGTGGTACTTGCATACACCTCCTCCCCAGATCAGGTTCGATAGGAAAGGCAACTGGTGATGAGGTCAAGGACGCTTTCTGCCATTTCTGTCTCCAGCACAGAAAAGAATGAAGGATATTTTTCTGAGAACAATTTTCTAAGAAACATTCCAGACACAGCAAGAGGGTCAATAGACACACTGTCTTCTGGGTTTACACAGACAAAAAACGCTCCTCGAGGCTGTTATAGTGGGAGTGATACGAATAACTGAAAAGGGCAGAGAAAAGCTTTGGCTGCTGTTCAGCTTATCCACTCTAAATGGAACAGTTCAACTTCTCAGCAGTCGCTCTTGTCCAGAATGGCAGAGTTTCCAGTCAAAACTTTGGTGTAGTTTTCTTTCTTCTTTCTTTTCTCCCATTCCACCACCCCCCCACCCTGGCCCTGCTCTGTCTTTCTAAGCCCAGACAGCATGCAAGGTGCATCACTGCCAGGCCACTGCCTGCCAGAACAGATCTGTCTTTGGTAAATCTAAGATCAGGCTAAAATGCAAACAAAAGAATCACCCCTTCCCCCCCTCGACTACCCAACTCCTTCAAAATAACTTAATGATAAAGGCAGACTCAGAAACACTTCACCAATTTCAGGAATGCTTTCAATTGCTCACAGATTTCTCAGCTGCAGGCTCTTGTCCTCCCTCCACAGCAGCTCTCTGTTACAAGCAGGCACCATCACCAACAGCAGCGGGACTCCTCTGGGTAGCGGCAACACTGGCAGCGTTTGCAGAATCATTAATAACAGTGGGAATTCTGCCATAGACTTCAAGCCAGGGCCAGGATTTCAGGCTTGGATTTGCATAGCCTCCAAATCAAGCACCATTGTTTATTATTTACAATAGCCAGTTCGGTTTCTCTGAACAGGCAACCAGAAAAAGGTTTTGAAATTTGCCTTCCCGCAAGCAGGAAGGTAGAATGGAGGGTGTGAACTATCAAACAGGGAAAAAACAAAGAAAAATTCTTACTTTGAACATTAGAAGAGATGGGAAAAAAAAAAAATCTGAGTATATGTGGAGCCCTCAAATGCTTTGGCTGAATATAAAGTAAAACTGAGCAAACCGCTGACAGGGGATGGAAAATCTTCATCACCGATCTCAGGAACTGTTATCTAGTGCAGCCGCATTCCACGTCACTCTGCCAGACTGTAGAAGCAGTCACTAATAAAGAGCTATACCACAGCAACAAAGCACCACTGAAGCTCTAACGAGAAAGATTGAGCAGATTAATGGAGCTGGGACAGTAAGCACATGGTACAAGACCCTCACACAACTCTTGAACTGCTCTGGCCACATCTGCACTGCTGAAAAAATGAAACATTCAGAAAATGCCATATTGCAATGAGGGACTCACTTAACCGTGTCAGTCCCGTACGCGGATGGCCAGTCAGTCCCGCAGCATGACTAAAGGCAAGGCTGTTCACTCATTCCTGGAGTCCGACAGCTAGATGTTACTTCCAGTTTTACTTCAGTGAACAAGCCCAAGACTTCGGTTGCCCGGCTTTAGACCTCCATTCCGCTGCAGGCTGTCTCGCTCAAGTCTTGAGTGCTGCGTTTTCCACATATGAAACGTGTGTATCGCTATTTCTTTTTTATTCCATCCAATCAATGGCCTAGGTTTAGTCTGCACAGCATTCAGAGCACTCTAAATGTTGTGTAAGAGAAGGACCATTACATAAGAATTAAGAACAGCAGCACGTGCCACCACATCACGCGCCAGAGAAGCGCCTCCTGGCACACTGCTGCTCCAAGGCCCCACTGCAATAACTGTGCCTTGAATCTGAAAGTTTGTCTTCTTGCGCTGCCGTCTCTCCCTGTGAATACTAAACACCCAAAACTCGCCGGGTGACCAAACTGCAAATCCCTGCAGCTTGCCACGCAGCTCGGAGAACCGCAGTTCCTCGAGGATACCTAGCAAGATTACTAGGAAAGAAGGAGATCTTCATGGCGGGTGTAGGGCCATGCTGACTTGAGGGAGGAGTAACAAGACGAGATGTATTTGGAGCAATGGCCAAAAATGTAGATCATTTTTGGAGAGCTGTTCAGTTGAACTAACATAAGCAACTGAATTCTGCAGTGTATAAATGTAAGTATCAGATATAAATAATGGAAATTATTTCAGGGCTGCATAATAGATTACTTAGCTCATACTTTGAATACTGGGCACTGTTCTAGTCATCTCTCCCCAAAAAAGAATTTACAAACACAGCCAATGTAGAACAGATAGTCAGAATAGTCAGGGTTGCAGAAAGTATGAACTTGAGAGCCTTAAAACTCGACTTCGGGTACAATTCACTCATTTATAGTGAGCAACTAACAAAAAATGAAGTAAATTGAGGTCTCTGCTTTCTTTTCCCTTAGTTCTTAAACAGCCAAAGACATCTGTTGTACTCTTTTGACAGAATGACTATAAACAAGCTTTCCCAATGTAAAGCATAAACTAACTGCTTTGCAATAGCTAAGAATGTTGGTTATATTACACTCAGGATTCCAACTGCACTTGATCCTTAATTCAGAAGCTCTTAAGCCTCCCCTTCACATCCCCATTCTCCCCCCAGTTTTATTGTATAGTTATGAAACTTGTCGAATGGCTCTGCAGAGCTTTACTGCAGAGCTGTTCTGCTAAGAGGAAACCTAAGTTCAAGTGGATTTCCTTACCTCACACTAAAACCGACTGCTGCTGCTGCTGGCTGATCTCTGAACACCAAACATAGCATGTGCATGGGATGCGCCCAGATATTTAAGTTTTGCAGCCTCTCCTGCTGCAATCAGTCACTCCTTATTGACTAGAAATCAAAACCGCTCAACCAGTAGTGATTCCAAAAGGGAAACAGCTGCTCTACGCAGTGTCACAGACAACAGGTTGTAAACACGACTTACTCTTCCAGAAATGCAAATGACTGTCCTGAGGGACTCCCTATCCTCACACACTGCGTTAGGAAGGAAGCAGTTCAGGAAGGAGACGGGGGGTCTGCATCATCCACAGAATTAACGTTAGCATGAATCTAATGGCCATAAATCACATTACCAAGAAAAGTCTGTGCTGGAATCGAGGGGAAATTTGATCCACCTCACAAGCAAAGACACAGGAGGGTTTAGCCAGCTCCATCTGCGGAGCAGAAGAAAAGCAGCTGCCTAATCGAAGTACGTAAAACTAGCACCACACAGAGAACATGGACAATACCAGGCAATATCTAACTCTCAAATAAGAAATGCATAGCCCAGGCACCCCTGCACCATGTTCAGGACTGAGCACCTTGTCTGCCTGTTTCATGAGACGCTGCTGCTGAGTCCGCAGCAGAGTGCAGGAAAAGCAAAGCCTCCGGAACTAGTCACTGCAGTTGTGTCATGCACCATCTTAACCACACAAACGCTGTCAGGCTTGTCGAACCCTCCCTCTGCATGGCCTGTGTTGTCCAGAATGCTGAGAAGTTCCTTGTGCCAGCAGGTGCCTTGAGGTGGGCAGGAGAGGGAGGGGATACAATGAGCCCCACAGTCACAGGGCAGGTGACTCAGCATCTCCTGAAAAACTAGTGCATTATATAGTTCTGGGCTGCAGAAGGCAAGCACCCACCACCCCAGGTTATGGGGCAGAGTTTATTGCTGACAGTCCGAATTGACTAAAACCAAAGCAACACACAATGCCACAGAGCACTGAGCTGGAGATGCCCCTCTGGTTTGTCTGCAGGGTTCCAGGGGTGCACACCGCATCTGCCTCCGCTGTGACCCAGCTGCTGTTCCAACATACCATGCTGTAAACAGTGCATGCAGGACAGTGCTGAAACACAGATCAGGGATTTCTCCAGAGCCCAAGTGCACCATCGTTGTAAGGATGTGTAAATTCTTAATAAAGAGATTTGCTCCCACAGCCCAGCAGCCTGCAAAAGCAGTTCACCACCAGACAGCAGAACAGGACCAGCTTAGTCCAAGACCCTCTCTCAGCAGCAGTACTTCTACATCTATGCCCACTAACACCGCACCAGTGGTTCAGCTCATGACTTCCCGAGGCAATATAAGTGGACATGTCTTCTCTGGGTAAGGAGGGACATACAGACTCTACATTGCACTGAAATTCATGGACAGCACCTGGGGAACACGGCATAAGAAAAGAGAAAATGAAACTTCAAGTGTGAAACATCAGTATCTGTCTGCAGTTCTATTTACAGACTAGAAAATCCATGTCATGGTGATACTGTAGTATGAGGTTTTATGCCTTTATGTAAATCTTGAAGTATTCTGCAACTACAAAAATCTTGGATACAGCAGACAAAACCCGATCTGAAAGTCGCAAAGCACTGGAGAAAGCTCCTAGACATTTTAATAAACTTGAGATTACTTCTATTTCCCTCAGTTAGTCCACTTCAAAGCCAAACCAACAGAACAAAAAAAGGCCAGTACATCTAAAACTCATAAGTATCTCAGAGTTAGCACAAGAATAGAACCATCAATTTTCAAATGTCTTTTGGTTTTAGATATGATATGGGAGTGGGCAGAGAAGAAATGGAATTAAAATCCTGTAATAATACTAATTCTGGATATAAGTTGGGATAATTTTGGAGTAATTTTGATTTCAAACTGACAGCTGACTCGCTGGTGCAGCTGAAGCAGCTGTAAGTACGTAAGAAAGCAAATTCAGTATGAAAACTCCCCAGCCCATCAGAAAAGAAGTCTGAATGCAACTAAAATCTTCATACAAGCTCATCCTTTCTGGGTATGGATTGAGGACGGGTCAGTCAAAAACCCACAGCAAAACAAAATACCCATCCCATGTTTTTAGCAGTATCAGAAGCTTCTACCAAGAGTTATGGTCAAATTTGCACTTTAAGTCTTTCTAAATCTGTGACTACTAAAATACTTTCTAAATCCACAACACATTTACATTAATCTCAAAACCACTCAAGGCAGAACCCTCCTAACGTAACAGGAACCAAAATCGAAACAAGATGATAAGCCCTGACTTCAGGACAGCAGTTCTGGGAACTCATGCACAGCTCATCTTCTACCGCTCGAAGCTGAAGTTGTTTTCTGGCACCACTGAGGATACCAACACACAAGCGTGCTTCTCCTCAGCAAAGGGACAGATCCGGCCTGACACTGAGTACCTCAAACCGCTGTGCTCCCCCTCAACTGCTGTGCAAATCAAGAGGTAAAGCATTCACCCCTTCCTGTGGTTGGCCTCAGCCGCTTCCTCTTTAAAACCAGATTCTAAAAAACTACATTGAAAATAAACCTTTAGAAAAGCCAGCTAGTTTTTTTAAATTTTATTTTATTGCAAGAAGTCTGCAAAGGCACCACTGGGTACGACATTATCCCATAAAGATGTCGGCTTTTCAGTGATTGCAGCTCTGAGGAGAAGGAACAAACAATAGAGCACTTCCTTATATGTACACAGGCTCTGCGCTGGTGACAGAGACCATTTCCCCAAATGGGCAAAACACTGAAGCAGCTCCACTGTGGTTTTAGAAAGAGAACTGCTTTAAAGTACACATCCCACCACCATCCAAATGAAATGAAAGCACACAGGGATACCTATGAGGCCTCCCGGTAACAGCATCAGCACGTTGCACCATTTACTTCATTTGTAAGTATATTTTCAAGCACAATTTTCTGCAGCTCAGTAAGCTTCCAGCCCTGGCTTTGTTAAACTGAACTGACAAAACCCTCTGTGCCAAACTGCACTTTGCGTTGACACTGAAACATCTCTCTGCAGATGCTGGCTGCTGGTAATTTAGCTGCTCAGTGCAAACGCAAGAAGGGAGCTCAGGGGCCCTAATCCACTCTCCTCTGATTCCTGTGTAAAGAGTGTCGCTGTTGCAGAGACTGAACCAGCCTCTTGCTCCATGCTTCTACCACCAAAAAAGGAGATGGGGAAACAAAGCTAAACAACCTGCTCTCTTCAAGATCCACTGCCAGACTGGCTGGCTGCAAAGGTGACCGAGCCCATAGTGGCCACTAAATGAGGACAGACGTTGTGTGCCCTCTGCACATTGAACCTGAGCTGATCCTACAGCAGGAGCTTGGACCTGGGTGTGAGACACCCATGCTGCACAACCAGCCCTGCCTCTAAGCACACACCTGAGGCCCACTGCAACAGAGTCCTGGAGAAATAAGGAGGAAAGTACCTCTTCCTTTGCTTCTCTGACACTATTCTGGTTACTTAATCCTAGTAAACTGTAACACCAAGAACTGTCCCTTAGGCAAGACCAGGTTAAGTGCTGGTAGCTAGCAGCTCTGTCACGGAATTTCCTGCTGCAGTTGTCAAAGGCTACAATGGCTGGAAAGTTGCAAGGTACGAGCACTTCAGAGCCTCGCGCAGCCTAGCGTTAGGTGCATGAGGGAACTGCAGCTCTATGTTCGTTTGATTGCCTGTGTCATTGCGATCACTGCAGAATTTCAATTCCACTACTCTATAATGCCTGACGCAAAAAATAGCTCTAGTATCTGCTCGTATTTGCAAGTACAAGCTAAAGTAGCCAAGGTGTCAATCTGAAGCTGAAGAAATGAGAGCAACTGATCCCACTGCTTGAAGAACACCTTGTTCAGCCAAAGTGAATAGCACTGGCTCCAACACTGCCAAACTGTCTGCTTCCCTGGCCAGACAGATCTTTGGGAGCAGGAGTGCAGCAGCAGCCAAGCCATAAGGGGCAAGAGAAATCAGAATGGCTGCAATAAAAGTCATCCTGCTTCTTCATTTGAAGCTGAGCGGTTTCTGCATCTCCCGGCAGCGAGTCGCCAGCACTGCCCCAGCAGCAGCGCGTGGTTAAACAATGTCCTATTCTGCACTGGGCAGTTATGCAAGAGTGGTCCCAGTCACACGGGCAGAGGGGAGCAAAGAAAGGGCATTATTCACAGCCTGACATGGATGAACCCAGTTTAACACACGCACTCGGAAAACACTGTTCTCTCTGTTCAGCAATATTATTTCACATTCCACTCGTTTTGATAACCTCTTCCTTCTTCATCTACCCCGCTGACTGATGGGAACGGCGACTAATGCCTTCTCCTGAGATTAGTCAACGCATGTAACTGCAACAGATTTTTTTTTTCTTTTAAGATAACCACTGAGACCCATTTTGCAATAAATAATTTACAAACACATACAATAAAAAGCCAGAGAAATTCAGAAGGGAAGTTGCTCTGCTTCCCTTTACAGCGAAAGAGCACCAAGGCAGGGATTGCTTCCCAGAATTTATCTACATTGTCGGATTGGTATGCCACCAACACACAGCCTAGGCCAGCCTTAGAAAGGGATGTAGGACTACGGAGTTTCAGCCCCTCTATTTCAAATAGTCACATCTCTGTATCCCTTTGACACGGCCTCAGCTTTGGAAAAAATCTAGGGCAAGTCCTAATTTTATTTATGAAAAAAACGTAATCTAAACCCACTTTATACAGATAAAGCAGAGATGATCCTCCTCTGTCAGAAAAGCCTGCATGTGACTTTACATCTTCAACAATCCCATACACGCATGCATCTGTAACGTGTCCTGGCACATCCAGAAGGCAATAAAAGATCAGCTCTGCATGGTGAATTTACAACTAATAGCCAAGCAAATGACAAGACCACAGAGGTATTTTTATCTTTGATATGCAATAACACTTGGGGAAAATTTTCTGAGCTTCTTCACTTACTGTCCTCATTTCCAAGAGCATCCTTGATGCTATCTGCTGCACAACCTCCATGATGCTCAGCATACTAGAAACATACTGACATGCCACAGATGTAGAGAAAAAGGTGTGTGTGACAGCTTCCCAGGATGGAATTACTAAGAACAGAATGAAGCAAACGCTACAGTTTACAAGGGCTATCTTGGACTAGAAAAGATTCCTTACCTACAATTCAGTTTCCTTTCCTGTCTCTGTAACAAGATATTGTGTATGTTTTAAGCTTCAGCTCTTTTTTTTCCCCATGGTTTTTTTTTTTTTTCCTAAAGACCAAACCATTTCAAATGTTCTGGCTATTTTCTGTCTATATGAGTCAAACTTAGGGAAGAAAATAACCTGTCTTCACACATTGTAATATGGCGTTTCTATTCTACATTACTGCATTTTCCAAGCAGATGTTTAACATCAAAAAAAAAGAAGCAATTTAAACACATTTTCTCCCTCTCCATTACTTCCTTAAGTTACAGGTACATCACTGGGTTTGAACATTTAAACTTTAAGCATCCTTCTGCACATCCAATTTTGAATCAAACTGAAGAGAGAAATTATTTCAAGACAGATATGCTGAAATAGAAACATATGTTTAAAATTAGCCATCCGTTCAAAGGCTTCACTGAATGGGGAACAACGTATAAAAGCCACAATGACTCTGCGACCAAACAACTGAGAAATAAAACCAAAGAGCTACGCGTCATCTGTGACAAGCATGGACTGAGGATTCTGCATAACATGAAGCTGCCCTACTGTCAACCTAGGACCAGAACAACATCCTAGTAATACTTCATTGCAACCAGGGGCACCACAACAGCTTCAAAGTGTTGCGCAAAAGGCAGGAAGTTTAGTTGTACCTGGATCATAGAGAGACCAACAATGTGTGGTAACTGCAAACACCCCCAGGGAGCCTTCACAAGGTGGAATGTCACAGAATCTGGATGTTAAAACTGGTTTTGCATAAGCTCATTCAGAGCCATGTCAGCTCTGTTAAACTCAGGTATCACCTTACTGAAGAAAACTGACTCTATCTGCTCTGAGTTTTTATGCAAATACAGGATTCTGCAGAGACCTCCCTTTCTTTAATTAACCTACAGACTGACTAGAGTGAGGCATTAGGCCTCAGAGGGTTTATCCTACCAGCAGGAGGGAGGAACTAAACCTATCACATCCTTGTTTACAGTCTCTCCAGCCCCTGACTCACCTTTTCAACATCTGCCTTTGTAACATTGATATCAGCATCCATCTTCTCAAAATACTGCTGTGCTCGATCAGCTTCTTTGCAGTCACGTTCAAACCGCCTTTTACTCTGAAAAGGAAAACCAGAAACCTTCATTATGGGAAAGAGACGATACGGAAATCTCCCTAAAAGGAATACATGCCCCCAAAGTGACCTGCTCTAACAGCTGACAGATTTTTGACACTCACTTGTTGACATTGCAATACATTGCCATGTTAAAGAACTTCAAAAAACAAAGTT
The DNA here is from genome assembly GCF_000710305.1 of Buceros rhinoceros silvestris. NCBI lineage: Eukaryota > Metazoa > Chordata > Aves > Bucerotiformes > Bucerotidae > Buceros > Buceros rhinoceros. Next base: position 66,873 of record NW_010392578.1, read on the forward strand.
AAGAGAAACCCAGTTTTTGTTCCATCTTCGGGCTGCTTGACTGTACGAACATCTCTAGTCCTTCATTACTTTTCCCTATTTGCAACTCTTGTGCTCTTGCAGATCAAATTGCTCCCTTCCAACACTTAACTGTCATTTTTATAACATACAACAAGGGAGTTACCAGGACTCGTACATTTGCAAGTAGGACTTCTGCTTACTGATAGTGAGCAGATTGTACTGATTTCTTTGTCCTTTTCTCTACTTACAGTCTCACTTTTCCTCACATGAACGACAGTTCCAGTGTACTTTCAAGAAACAGCACCTTCCTCAGGAGATGGTCCCACTCAATTTATTCACGCAGGATGAAGCTATTCAGCTTACAGTGGATTATGTGAACAGCACCCTTAGGGACTCTGTGTTTCCAGCTACGTCTAAGCACACTTTTCAAGTCACATCAAATGAAATGCTACTCATGACAGACACAGATCCCACAGAAAGCCAAATGCAGTATTAAAACAGTCTTTTTTGTGTCTACCAGTGTATTTAAGACAGCAGAGTTTTAAAAATCTCATTTCTACAGCTTTTAGCCATACACCCCTCTTTCTTCCAAATACAACGTTTGGAACCACCTCTACGAAAAGAGTGTAAAAATGACTTAAATGTCACATTGAGGAAGTTTCCACTTACTGCTTCAAGTTGTTTCCAGCAAGTTTCAATATGTTGTTGTGCCTTTCTGCCATCATGGAAGTGCTGTTTAGAAGAAGAAAAGAGAAAAAGAAAACATTTTGAACAACAAAAGAACAAACAGTCAATTATGCTCAAGGAGTTCCAGAAAAACACCCAGAAATTATTCTGACAGCTGCTTTCTGCAAGGCTGGTAAATTGAGCAGGTGGGTGATGACTATCTCATGTCTCAGCAGGCTGCAGATGTATATTTGCATCAATTATAGTGGTTAGTTAGACTAAGGCTAATTAATCCCTTTAGCAATTCTACCTTGTATTGTTCACTGTATCTCATAATTATTGGTTTCCCACACCACAAAATCTGAAGCACTTTTCTCTGACAAGTATTTCTTTAGTTACTGACTGAACACTAGCTCTAAATTAAAATTTCTCTCTACATGGAATTTACCAAGATGTCCTTGATTGGCACATTCTAACAACTGATGTTTGTCCCGATTCTCATTCAGACTCAACATAAAACCCTCTTCTTCCCAGTTCCTGGCTGGGTGTGCGAGGCCAGCTGTTCACTTCGAGAGCCACTCAATTCTTTGGAAACCCTCCTCTTGCACGCACTGGGGTGTGCTTGCTTGTGTGCACGCACCAAGTTGTTACAGACATTGGAAATACGTCCGCTACATACTAAATGACAAGGAACTTCTCCTGACATGCCTTTTAGAGCAAGACTTAATTGCAGTTCGTTTAAATAACCATTCTTAGCCCTTACACAATGCTCTTCATCAAATAATTCAATATGCTCCCTCTGTCTTCTATATGCTTCATTTTCCTCAGGATAAGCAACTTGCCCCAGACGATTGTGTAAGTCAACGACCCAGCTCTAAACAGGAATATTAACGCAGCCCCCAACTGACAGAAGGTCATCCCCCTTACAGACCACTCTGTAAACCAAATAAAACAGCAAACTACAAACAGGAAAAGATGCACCTTTCCGCTGCATTATGATGTTTTACTGAAATACAGGTAAAGTTTTGTGCAGTAAACTTGAAAAACAACAGTCTGATATCACCAGATAATCCCACCACAACTCACTAGAATTTATGCAGTCTCAGGCCTGTGCACAATCAGACATTAGATGTATGCAATGTTATCAACAGGCTGTTAAGGTAGAAAAGCTTCAGCTTCGGAACAGGGGCCTGCCATGGACTGCCACAGTCAGAAAAATGTGCCTGCAACACTTTATGATTGGAAGTACTTGGTTTCCTGCTTCTTCCACTAAAGCAGCTGGTATTTTCCTCTGTCAGAGGCAGGCTTCTGGAGCAAATATGCTACAGACATTCCCTAGCTGCCTCTCTGGCTCCACCAGAGACACTAGTAAAAAGCTCCCAAACTGCAGTTCTCAGTCACATCACATCCAACAGACTTGTATTGCCTTAAAAATCACAGCTTCCCTCAGTTTGCCTGCGAGAACCAAAGAATACAAACACTATGCCAAGTGCTCTGGCTACCGTTACCTGAAACGCCAGCTCTTCGGAGGGATGCTCCCCTACAGCTGTACGCAGAAGCACTCTATACCTTTAACTTTTGAATGTTTCTCACTGCACAAAAATTCAAAGCAGGCACAATGTCAGCCCTGCTTTTGATCGTGGGCACGTGTTGAGCTCAGCTCTGGCTCTGCTGCTGCTACCCAGGAGGGAGAGCGTGCAGCAGCCAGGCCATCGAAGGGAGCCCAGCCCACAGCCCGGCCCCTTCTGCCATGAACCCTGAGGGGCTTTGTTCAGTTCGGACCCTGTCTACCATGCCAGGCTTCTCCAAACACTCCGTCACCACGAGGACACTAAAAAACCCGAGACATAAGTGTAAAACTGCTGGGACAGCGGGGAAAGGCTCCACGTCGATGTTGGTTCCTTCTGTAGGTCCCATTTCCTTTCAGCTGTGCATGTGTCAGACACTGCACCTTCCTCGCCAGGGGCTTCGAAACACTCCTCACTGCAAGTTTGCTTTTGTAATTGAGTTTAGGGTAACAGTCCCAAGGAACAACTGTGGTTTAACACTACATTTTTCAACATTTTGCTAATGAGCACAGAAGTCACAAACATCTTTTACCCGTGAAGTTGTACGTAAAATTACTTGGCTGCTTTCATACTGCATCTCTCTGCCTCCAGCAGCCTCAGCAAGGCGTTCCCCCCCTTCTCCGGCTCCTACCTCACTGGAGTGTGGGAAGGGACTTGGTTTGGGAGCAGCTGGTCTGCCTGAAACCCAGTCAGTTCTGTAACTGACCCATAAACCTGAGGAAACACCATGACGGGGTATTTCAACAGAACACAGTTGAACAGGGGGGCTGAAGGGTGAACTTGGAATCAAAAGCCCATCAGTAACAGTGAGCTCCTGGGTAAGCCACCGCGTAGCTAATCAATAACACAATTTTAATTTTGGACAACCCATCTCTCCTATTTCCAAGTCTGCCTTCTCTATAAAATAAACTCTGCAAGCGGCTGCAGGTCCACACCAGAGAAGCAGCAGTAAGCCCACACTCCTTCTTGTTTAGATTCTACTACATTTTGTCTTGTCTTTTTTTTTTTGAGAAGCTCTGTTACAGCAATAGGGCGTGGAGATGTAAAACGGGCATCAGTGAGTGACAACCCGATGATTACAGCTGCATCACATTGATTTCAGTGCAATATTCCCCATTTTAGTTCAAACATTTCTAAATATATTTATAACCCCCAATTCTCCTGTTATCCCACATATACCCTTGTTACGAGAGATAAAGCTGCACATGATGCCAGAAGTAACGTGTTGAGAATGCTTCTGCTTTTGAAAATCTTTTGCCCTCACAGGATCACTTCTGTCTTCCAAAAATCCATTTTTATGTAAAGGAATTGAGACCTTTTAACTGTTTATGTTTCTCCACTGCCCCCATTTTAGGGTTAAGACAATCAAGACAGTCTGGTTAAGTGATGCGCTCCAATACAATCTGCTCTCAATACAGGAAGGCCCCAGTTTCGTCAAACCCTACACTATCTTCAGCTTCCTCAAACTCATTTCCTTTACGATCTTCTTAAACAAGAAATTTCTTTTAGCTTTTTCCCAAATAAAATATAGCAAAAATAGCTTTTCAGATCAACTCTTTCTTAATAAGGTTTCAAGAAACAATTTCTTATTTAAAGAAAAAAAATAACCAAATGAAATAATTAGTTATTCTATACCTGATGATTCAGCAAATGGGAACATGACAAATGATTTAGCAATTCATATGGAAAACTACCATTCTTAATTAGTCACACACTTTTCAGAAGCACAGAGCGATGAATCTACAGTAGCTGATACGAGGCAGAATATGAGCTTTTTTCCCCAAAATTACTGCACCCCAATGAGGCTATTTAAAAAACTCTGATTATGAGCAAGGTACCAAACTAATGAATCACACTTCAAGTGAGCTAGTAAGACATGTGCCACAGCGGTGCTGCCTGTTCTCATGCTGTGATTTCCTCCAGACACTGCAGCCACATCCACAGCATTCGAAGCACACATTAAAAACATCGTAAAGTTTTGGTTTTATTAGCATTCATTACTTGACCTCCCTAAATCACCTTTTAATCTACATTTTGGAGTTTTCGGCTAGCAATCACCATGCCAACTTTAAGATTTCCCTGAAAAATATTTTATCCACGCAACAGACCTACAGAACAGCTTAAAACATGGCAGCGTTACCCAAACTCAAACCAGGCATGGCCACGACTGTCCTTTCATGCTGTGCATGAAAGCACAATGCAGTCGGGATGTCGCAAGGGGCTCTGAACAATCCCTAACTGGCCATGTTTGGACTGGGTATCTCCATCCATTCTGCGCTCACAGGATAAGCCCCAATAATCCAGGTTTTAGCTGATCTCACAAGAGGTGTAAAACTTGAGACTGTCAGCACAGCATTAAGTTGCATATATGAAGACTGTGGATTAAAGCAACTGTTTTAGAAATGTTAATTGCATTCTAAAAACTCCCAGCTCAAGGAATACTCGGCTATAGTAAGGGATGAGGAGTTTTAAGAGCAGTGGAAAATCCACATAAAGACACACTGAATGCGCGAGTTTTCTCCGTGTTAAACCGAGTCCCCCCGCCCCGTGTGCTCTCCTCATTACCACGCTGACTGCGTCTGTAACAGCTGGGGAGGAGCCCTGGCCGCTGTGCAAAGACAAAACTCTCATTGACTTTTGTCAGGCTCCGATTTCATCCATGCCGATGAAAACACTGGGAGCAGCGAGCAAGCTACCTACAATACAAAGCCTGTCACTGCCAACAGCACCGCAATACGCAGCAGCGGGTGTTTTCGCAGAACTTCCTTGGTATTCAAGAGGGTTTACAGAGCCACAGCGCTCAGAGCAGGCAACAAAAGCTTGGTAGAAGATGCCTCTGATCTCCTTTCTGACCTTTTGAGGGGAGCAGTAGAAAATCAAGATGTAATTAAAAGCATCTTATACAGCCTTGGAATTTTATTGAGGAATTAATGGGCAGTTTTAAATTAAAGAATTGCCCAAAACACGTAGACTACCAGTACAACAGCAGGGCTGCTTACACTGCACCAAAACCTGACCATGGGAAAAATTTTAAGAAAGGCTGTTACAAGACAGCCTTGGTTCTCTTATGGAAGTAAACAGCAATTCATTACACTGTTGAAGTTAAGATTTCACATCTACAGTCTGTTTATATTCGGAATTGTCAGAAAAATAATCTTAGTTACCTTATATGGAGAGCATATGGGTTGTTTGACAACATCCTATTCAAGAATTTTCAGAAAAGAGATAGATGACAAGGCTGCTTCATTCCCTTTTCTGTTTTCAAACTAGATAATACAACACGCTGAAAAAAGCTACGTTTGACTGCTGTAAGTGGCACTCTCAGCTCACACTGGTAGTCAATATAATAATACAGCATGCAATGCTTCCTCCTCCAGTTCAAACTCTATCTCCATTTTTGTTACGAGTGATTCCTAAAATAACGGCCACTGATTAAAGCGCACCAGAGATGGAAATTAGGGAACATTATTCTTTCCTCATTTTTCTCAGCTCGATTTGCAAAAAGCCTTGTCAAATGTTTTCTTTTCCTGGCTGCAAAGACAGGAAACAGTCTCCTCAGAAGAAATCTTTGTTTCCAAGAATAGCAACATGCTCTTGAAGTCTTATCGCTCTCATTTGTAATAAAAGTAGCATAAGTTTGTCCTGTGAATGTTGACATGAAACACATGACTACCTTCACGCACATTCACCAGTGCTGCTGCTTAATGTTGTGGCGTAACCCTGTTCTCCTCTGCAAACTTCCACATGAAAATTATTCTTGGCATGTACCTAGCAACCAGGTCAAACCTGAAACGGGTCATACCAATATCTGGTCAAGGCCGATGCTAATTCGATTTGAATTGTCTCCTCCTGAACAGGTGCACTCCAAAGTTTCTCAGGCTTCAGGCAAAGACCAGATCTGCAGAAGACAACCAGAACTAACTGCTACTGCCTACTGGGAGATGTGACAACAGAATGATGGTGATTACCATAAATCCAGAAGACACTGGGGCAGTAACATTTATGGTACTTGCCACTTCACACTGCGTATGACAGATGAAGTCCTTATGCTGGGAATCTTAACTCAGAACCAAGTAACTTCTTAGGCACAGAGGCAACCATGCACTGTGCTCCTCCCTCAGCAGAGAAGCTCTGTGCCCCTACAGCAAGGCAGGACAGCTCCATGGGAGCAAAGCTACCGGGGTCCTGAAGAGCACTCTGCCACACCAGCCAGCTCTTTGAGCGGTTCTGCTGAACAATCT
>NW_010392578.1:73426-75630 GCF_000710305.1 Buceros rhinoceros silvestris
AACCATCTGGCTTCAAGGCAGCAGGCCAGAAGACCTTGGATTGCGTGACCACAAACACAGGAATGACTGTGTGTATGGAGATCACGTACCCCACTCTCAAACCCATCCTTGGGGGCTAATCCTGTCCTTAAAAGCCCAGCTGTGCCCAAGTGCTCCGAGAGCAAACCTGTGGGCTTTGCAAAGGGAGATCCAATGTTACTACTAAGAACTAAGGCAAGAAATATGTTAAAAGCAAGAAGTCCTTCAGAGAGAATAAAGGAGCATGCTACCCTATACCTCTTCTAGTTCCCAGTCTCATCACAAAGCTTCTTTTCCATATTGTTTCCCAATCAGAATCCTTCATGTAGTAAACAGAAGCCATGGCTTGGGGAAAACCAGTAAACACTCAGTAATAATATACAGAACTTATTATGTCTTTCCTAAACAATTTGCTGCATTCTTTAATTTCTTGTAGCTACTACCTAACACTATTGCTACAATTTACCTTTATGAAATACAGCTGAAATATCTTGTAAGAGAGGATGAATGTGTAGAGTTGGATCGTTGCATGGTGTATTTATCGAGCACAACAAAATCTCCCATAAATGCCCAGTTTTCTTAGTGTTCATAAACAGCTCCTGCAAAGCTTCTACCTGGCAACATAACTACTTAGTAATGTTTAATTTTTATACCCTTATTCTAACTCCTCATGGGGCAGTAAGATGCTCTTAGGTGTCACCCCAAAACAGGGTAGCAAACCCCCCCATTTTAACAGACCAAAGCATACTGAGTAACTTGGCAGGCACAGCAATGTGCAGAAGCAGATTCCTTCACCCCAGCAATCAAAATGCTGGTGATCTTTCTCTTATATGGAGAACAACTGGTCTGCTCAGCAGCTACCCTCACAACCAGCAACAGTCGCAATGGGAGTAGAGGTCATTGAGTACATTTTCAACCTGGAAACGTACTACCTGTCAATGTGAAGCAGAGTCCAAACATCCCAATTGACATTACTGGCATCATCTCCTTTTACTCCATCACAGACAAGCAAGATTAAGACCCAGTTTTGTAATACTGGAGGGTCCCCGGCACAAACTGGGGACCTTCCACTCAAACTGAATTTTTGGACAAATTGGGGTGGCACAAAGAACGACTGCAGAAGTAAGTTCTTTCCCTGAACCACTCTGATTCCCAACTCATTTGTGCAGCTTAATGATGGTGGCCTTCAGACAGTGAAGGGGAATTCAGTCACATGCATCTGGCCTCAAAAACCTCAAAGGGAAGGTGGGTGGGGCATAACCTTCACATATAGTGTAGAACTGGCATTTCAGCTTTAAAGCAGCTATCGAGATCCTGGCTGATGACGAGAATTACTCACATGAGAGCACGGACCCACTAAGACCAAGAGAATGCAAGTAGTCATCGAAGCAAGGAACTGTACTACAGTTTCACTTCACTAGACAGATAGGAAGAACTGAAACAGGCGTTCATTCTCACACATACACATATTCTGTGTGAAAAGCGGGCAGAGTGCACATCTAACCTCAGCAACTATGAGGGCAAAACACGTCCTCTGGTCCAGTGGTAACACAGAGGGCTATCCTATGGAAGAAGAATGCATAATATGACAAAGTTTAATACACTGATTAATACACTATTGTGCTGAATATATTCAAATTTCATAAAAAGAGTCTTTGCCTGATTTTTCTTAGCCTTTTCTGATGATCAAAAACCATCATGTAACAAAGCACATAATCTGCAGAAGCGTAAAGTTAACCCAGAACTCTCCTAAGCTCCAAACAAGGCCAGAGGAAAGAGGAGGTACCCATCTTTTGAACAAAAGCACCAGAGCAGTGTGAATGTGCAAATCACCCACTAGTCCAACCTCCAGACTGTCCTTCCTGGTTTTGATTAGCTGCTGCTTCCCTTATTTTCACCATTAGCAACTATCTTATATGGGAAAACAGGATGACATCAGCAGCCATGAAGTACACAGTCAAATCCAACAGAAGTTAAAATTGCAGGCCAATTTTATCCAGCATATAAGCAATGCAAAGCTTTATATACTATCAGGTTCTGCACTGCTTAAAGCCTACGACCTTGTACTTGTCAAAGAAAACCAAAGAAGTGTGACCTCAGAGTGACTGTGTGACCCCAGTCATCTGCTGGTGTGATTCCACTTTAATCAACAGGGCTCAACGAGCCTGAAACCAGAGTAATGCAGG
>NW_010392578.1:75712-76991 GCF_000710305.1 Buceros rhinoceros silvestris
CAGGAATGCATGAGACCCCATGTGTTTAAAGATCAGCGCCTTCATTCCCCCAACTCTGTTAAAACTCAGAATTCCTATTGCCTATCAAAGTGGTTTCCTTCGGAAACAGAAGCTCTTAAGTCTGATATATTTGCCTGAGACCTTTCTGCTGTACTCAAGTTCATCTTCCACACACTTATACTTAGGACACTTCTGTGTACCATTTCCACCTTCCAGTGGGAAATCACAACAGAAAGAGCAAGGGTGCTTATCTATCTCAGTCATGCTGAAATAATTGGAAATTTGTACAATTTTATAGGTGTTTGGGCACCTGAATGACTTAATCCAAATTGTACAAGACTCTGTGGACAGAACGTGCATCTCCCAGTTCTTATGTGTGGCCCTAACTTGGACCTGGCAGTGTTTGGTTAATGGTTGGACTCAATGATCTTAAGGATTTTTTCCTAAACAAACTTGTTGTAGAAGAGCTGATTACATATCCCACGGCGAGCAGGAGAAGTCTGCCAGCAAAATTTCTGGAAATACAAACCATTCATCAATTCATATGATAAAAGGTTTTACCAAAGCATCAGCCCTCTGTGACATTTACACCGCCACCACCTTCCCCTCCTGCAGGTCCTGGCATGTTTGATGCATTTGTGTTTGATGGTACGAAGCAAGAGGCTCTGCATGAAAAATGCCTCAAGGCAGAAGCAGTTTCCTTTTCAACACCATTTGCTCATAAATCGGAAGTCTACAGGAATCAGACACGGGTACATAATTCATATCACTTATATTCATGTTACGAGAACAAAACAACCACCCATGACTGACACTGGTTTTCTGTTAAAGGCCAACAATTATCAGCAACAGCAGGTAAACACACTGTCAGTGTTTTTTCTCCTGTTTCCATGCTGTTATCACTCGACCAAGAATGAAATGATTTTCCTGTCATTCACCTATTACTTATGAGCAATTATTTATACACAAGTCTAAAAACCAAATCAAAAAACCAATACAGCTCTTGCTCATGTTCTTTACAAGATAGCAAGTCCTCTTTCATCGTACTTAAAACAATAGATATTCCAGTCACCTTACACACCCATATAGCTGAAAAAATAGGTAAAAACATGAGAAGTGACAGAAAAATGCCAGACTAGAATGCTAGTCTGAAGCTAGAAAGCTTTTTTTTTTCGCTTTGCTTATCGTCCAGACTCCATGCTAAATAAAAGGTCACAGAAGTGGCTGAGAAACATTCTCATCACAGCTATACGTAAAACATACTTCCATGTTCCTGCTG
>NW_010392578.1:77067-88134 GCF_000710305.1 Buceros rhinoceros silvestris
GTACCGGCTGAAGTATTATGTCCCTGAAAGATTACACACCATTCTGCAAACTAATGGCACATCCATATGCTCTGTTCCTCTGTTAACAGACTTACCGTCCTAACGCACTTAGGAGATGATGGTAATTTCCAGGATGCGGGTCCTGCACAGCACTTTGATATGTGCTTAACTTTTAGTGGGACTATTTCTAAACACCTAAGCGTGGCTAGGCTAAGCATGTGTACTTTTGCGCTTTCCATAGTGGACCAACAGTGTGGAATTGAAACACTGTGCCCCGGCCCTCCCTTGCTTTGCTGCACCTCACTTAACCATTTTATACCTATGTTATTTGTAACAGCAGTGCTTACAATCACTATGCTACGCCTGCTCATCCCAGGGATAAATGGGTTCAATGCAAACAAGAAAAGTCACATCTCAACCACGTGCCTTTTGGAGCTGGTATATGCAGATTAATCAGCTTTGAATATTTACTGTAGCAGGCACACAGGTTCCCGAACTACTACCTAAAATAGACTACTAACACAAATTCTACCAGTCTGGAAAGACAACAGGTTGAAAACCAGACTCCCCACCATCACAAAACAAGACACCTCACATTTCTTGTTAGAATAATTTTTAGAAAGCTCTGTTGACCAGATCTGGCTGGGAAGTAGGAAAATGTGAACCAAGATCCTAGTAATTCTTTCATTCCATCTCTAGTAACACAGTTCCTCTGTTTATTTCAGGCTTTACATACACAGCATGGCTGGACTCCTTCCTAAGCAAGCTTTTGGCTAACAGAGCCCCAAGCACAGATGGGTCTCTGACCTTATTTAGCAGGGATTCTCCTGAAGGCACTGCTGTCTGATTCGATAACATTCGATTCAAATGGTTCAGTGACTTGGCCAGGGCACGTAACCCACTTTTTTAATGCTTGGTTCATTAACAAAGCTCATGTGTATTAACTACAAATAAATTTTGCTTAACATTGAACTCCCCTACCACTAATTATCTGTCTTAAATAGCAATTAACTGTGAATAATAAAAAAAGGATCAATTACCGATTTCCTCTCTTGTTTCAGCTCCTGTACATAGCGTGTTAACTCTCCAGTGATAAGAGAGGTCATGTTCTCTGAAATGACCTCGTGCTGTCCGGCATAGTCATTCATTTCATTTAAAGTGGCTAGGAAGGCTCTAGTTGATGTGTACCTGCAAAGGACAAAATGCATTTTGCTTTTAGTCCCTTTCTTTTCAAAATGACACACTGCAGAGGGAGGTTTTATCCTTCTTAAGCATTCAGTATTGCTACGTGAGACTGCATATGGATTAGCACAGATTCACTTGATGGAATTTCTCAAAAGGAAACCTATCCCACATCCTGACAGTTCTCTGATAAATTTATCTCGATTTAGACAGTTTGACATTGGCTCTTAAAATATCACAGTTTTAGAGTGCCAGGTTTTTTATCAGCACAGCTCTGGGACTTCACTATTCTAATCTCTACTCACCGAACATTTCTAGTTATACCCCTTCAATTCCTACAATACAGAGCACAGAGTCATCAGTACACCCTGCCTGGCAAAATCCTGTCCAAGCAACTCATTTTTCTGCTAGCATAATGCAGAACAGGAAACTTTTCATACTGTAAATTGAATTTAAATCAGCTATGGTTTATAGTTTTCAAAAAGCTAGTGAGTTTACTAACCAGGTGTTCATTGTCAACTCATATTTTTTAGTACCTTCCATCTCAAGGTTCATTTTTCGTATTAAAAAACCTCCTATACAGCATTCCATGTGTTATTAAAAGGAAGAAACGAACATCTGTGCATGCAGTTTCAAAACAGCAGATTATGTCACTAGCAGATTCAGCACAGAGCCAACAGAGCTGCATTTAAATATCCCAGCTGGCTGTGCTGGTCAGCTGGAAAACAGCAGCTTTGAAGCACTTGTCCATGCTAGAAAAACCATTAGTATTAAATGGTAGTGGTCTGCACTGATAACATCGGCTAAGGGTGAAGAAGCAAAGCAAAGGGGGAGAGATTTAGAGGAAAGGGAGGAAACTGGTACAAGTAGAGATGAAAAAGGCATCAGAGAAAAAACAAAAGAAACTAAAGAGACTAAAACTTGTCTATAGTCCAATAGAAGAAAGACTTCCAGAAGAAAAAACTAAAGAGACTATAGTCCAGTAAAAGCAGCTGGATTCACAGTCAAGCTATGGTGTCTCAAGAGAAACCCCAGTTGCAAAAGACAGGGGATCAAAGCCACAGAGCTACAGACTGGTAAGCTTGAACATCCATCATTTTTAGACAGGCTGTCTCAAAGCTGTGTCTGAGGCACCCGAAGGCCACATGACAAATCCCCAGATGCTGTGTAGAGACATAAGAAAACTACACTGAGGTGAACACTAGATGTTAAAGGGCAAAGGATACACAGGATTTTCTGTGCCACATCACATATATCATTTAACTCCAATATTCTTTTCCAGCAATGAAAAGTGTCCAAAAAAAAAAGGTTGTAGGAAACTCAGAATACCCATTTATGGTATAGCTACCCAAAGGCAGATTTACTCCTAATCCCAACTACAGACCAAGACATGCTGGTAACATAAGCTTCCTTGTGTAAATATCAATATCTCAGGAAACAATGGCATAAATAACTGATTCTCCAGCAATGTTACTAAAGATAGATTAAAGAGAAAATGAAAAGGCTGTTATCTCTGTTAATACAAACCACTCGAGTAGCTGTATACAGCAGCTTGGGGGACTGACCCAAAAATCTGAATTAATATAATCTTGCAGTTGGGTCCATATGCAAACTCATTTGGAATGTTTCGAATTTCAAGGTCAAGGGTTTGAGTCTGCTGCTAGGCTCTCCAGAGGCAGAGCAGCCTCCTGCAATACAAAGCTGCAGGGTCAGACTCTGCAATGCCTCGGTTCAAAGCTGATGCATTACAAAATACTGATGTTGAGAAACTTTGGAGTCAGAGCGCTCCAAGGAAAAAGGTTCTTGCTCTGGTTTATAGCCTGTCTGTTGAAAAGTTCCTCCTCTAGAAAGTTCTCTTTAAAGAACATATTTCATCTCGTTCAGGGCAAGAAAGTAGTTAATGACTCAAGGTCTATCCTCACTGGTACTCGGGTCCATGGTGTCACCCAGCAGCAGTCACTATCTGTGAGCACTACATTAGTAGCCTGCCTCTGGGGAGATGCAGCTCGACCCGGTAATCAACAGCAGAGGCCACGCAACAACCTTCAACAGCAGCGAGTCCTCCATCTGTCCGTCCCAGGACACAGGGAGTACAAACTGCATCCTTGACCTTACTCTTCAAGAGCCTCTGGGCTTCCCTATGATGTTATAACATCATCCCTTTTACTAAGCTACTAATCCGTGTTGTCAGGCCATTGGAGTAATTTAATACACAGACTGATTAAGTTTCATGCTAAAATTAACAACTGTTTCTCTTCCTGCAGAAAGTAGTGAAGGGTTTGGCCTCTCACTTTAAAGCGCCAGGATCAAGCAGCCTGGCTTCAAGTTGTTAAGGTACATGAAAAAAAAAAACCAAAACAAAAACCCAAACCAGGCACCCATGTAAACTGTGACATGTAAAAGGGAACTGAGTAGTTGCAGACCAGGTCTGAACTTGGAAAATCCACTCCTTAGTATCTACCATATAAACTCATTTCTGCATCTATGATTTTTAGACTCTTGACTTTAAGTTCTTTGCTTTACAAGCTGAATTGTGGTTTGTACCCCAAACTTTTCCCCTTCCTCTGTCAATGCACGCTCACCCAGCAGTGGGTCATGAACATACCTGTATTCTTCCTCTTCTTTGGAGTTCTTTTTGGGTTGGTATTTCTTTGAAAGATTCCTAAAATTAAAAATACATATATATAAAATTAAATTCCAAATTTCCTTTAAATTAACTGGGTAACCTTTGCAGGCACACACATTCTGTGGGGCTTCAGATGTTATTTGCGGTGACTAGACACCTTTTCAGAAGTACCACTGTAATTAGGTTTGATTGTGCTGTAGCAGCACTCAGAGAATGGGCTGCATGGGGCTTCAGTCTCTGTGACCACATTGAAGTAGCAGATTCTGAACCCAAGAAGTTCTTAAATTAAGATCACGAAGCCAATACACTTGAGTTCTGGTGCTGCTGATGCAGATGTCTCCATCTGATCCAAAGAAGAGAATGTTTAACAGTAAACCCCTTGGTTCTTAGATACCCAGAAGCGTTTTGCAAACTCCACCCAGTAGAAGGTGCTGCTCCATACCCAAAGGTCAGCTAGCCCCTCACCGGGTGATTTGCTGCAGCAGATGACACTCGTGGCCAGGCAAATCCGCCTGCCTGTAGCAGGATGCTTCCAAGGAAAAGAAAAATCATCATAGAGCTGTGGGAAGCTGCACTGATGACTAAGGAGGGGATAATTTTATGATGATCAACTGATGCTGGGAGAACCATGAAATTTGATTATCCCAATTAGCACAGATGATTGCATCTCTCATTACCCACATCCAGCTAATGATTTCATTATAAAATATTGATGTGTTCGTCAAGTGATCATATCTTGAATCTGAACATCACTGTTAGCACGTTTGACAGTTATTACACAGCTTTCGTGGTCCTGGGAGCACTGACCACAAGCCCCTCGCCAGCAGCACACGGAGGGTTTGATGAGTGCTGTCCACCCAACGCTCAACGCACCTTGCTGGTCCTGAAAGCTCAGCATTATGACAGACACTGCAGTGTAGCACAACACACACCATAGAGAGGACAAAGCTTACTTAGCAATTTGAAGACCTTCTCAGTGCTGCAGCACTGGGATCTCCTCTGTTCTAGACTCAGCTCTACTGCGATACGCCTTCCTGCAGTCCCTGTTACCCTACTCTGAAATGGAAGTTGTTTAGTTTAGTTTTACAAGGTTGTTTCAGCGATTTACAATAACACACGAGCAGTATTGATGGAATCATTGTCCAAAAGACTACCCAGTTTCACTGACCTATTTGTGCCAAACTCTGTGGAGAGCTCCCAGCATGCATCCAGTTGAAAAGACACTGCTTTTTCAGAGGTGTAACCCACTCCCTCCTGCGTGCTGGTTTTACTGCTAACTGGGAGCCAGCAGGGCCTCTTGTCTCACATTTCTTATTCCTTTTGTTCTCCTTAAGGAATTGAGGAGCATCTGCCCAAACAGAGTAGTCGCCAGAAACCTGGCAGACTTGCAGAGATAAACATGTGTTTCTCAGAATTTAAGGATCCCTGCTGGAAGGAATCCAAGCAAGCATCTCCTTTCCAGCCTCTGCCTTCTCTGAAGAGAGCATGCTCTGAAACAGTGAATTTTCTGTACTTCTGCATACAGCAGCTTCAACCAAAGCATATCAACACAGGGAAAATTCTGCAAAGCGCACTGCATGATTACAGCAGTGTTGTGGCACTCTTCGTATGCCCTGGGAATGCCTCCCTGCGCACACTTGCTTCAAAGGGAAAGGAAAAACCACAAGAAAACATGCACAGAAGACTACACCAGTAAGGGATTTTCACACATGCTCAAAGCTCACATCTCCCTGCACTGTCATGCTGCCCAATTAATTCTGTCATATGCACCTACTGGCTTGCTGTGAATCTTTAAAGGTACAGAAACGCTACAGAGCCAGGGAAAAAAATCCACAGCATTCTTTCACAGAAAAAAATTGCATCTGCACATAACAAGGACTAGCACCTAGGTTAAACATTTTATTATTTTCTATGTACTTTATATAATGCATAAAATATAGTCTATAAAACCGAGAGCTTCGATTTTACACACACACCTCTTTTTTTTCTTTTAATTAAAACCCTATGTGTTTTGATCAGGATAACCACAAAAAACCCCCAGCAGTGATACTGAATGCAGAAGTATTGCTGCATTTCAGCACACAGTCATATAGTGTCCTGGCCAGAACACCAGCACATCCCAGGCTCGAGCTCATGAAGCAATGAAACCTTCAGAGCTAAAAAGTGATTAAAGAGGGAACTAACACTTAAGAGCAAAGACCAGCAGTAAAACAGCAGTTCTGGAAAGATTCTGTACTAGCCCGTCCCCCTCTCTCTGATTCTTGTTTCGATTCGCCTTTCATTCTGCATAACGTACTCTGCCCTTCCAGCTGCTTTCCCCACTCCCTTATTTCTACTTCTTTGATGCCTTGCTCCTTCTCTCACATTCATCATCCATTGGAGGTTCCTGATTCTCAGATTATCCTGCTATCTTAAGCAATTCTTCTGCAATATGTCTTCCTCAAGGCTATCTATCTGACATGACACTAAGCAAGGCTTTGACACACTTTGCGATGCTCAGCACGTGTGCCGTAAGGTAAGTAGTGACTAGGGAAGGAGGACAGCGAACACCTCTCCAGCACTCGGCGCCCAGCATGGCCCATCCACAGAAATTCTAAACAGCATGCAGGAACAAGAGAATGCCCTGCTGCCGTTTCTGCATCCCTCCCTTCCTAGTTTAATGACTCAACAATTAAAACGTAAAGCAGTTAAGAAAGCAATCATGTCAGACCTAAAATGGGCTCTCAACAGGGCCAGCCGTAAATGGTACAGGCAGGACTTGGACAGTGCAGGGACAAGGCAAGGTACGGGACACTGGGGACTTTCTCCCACTGGTGTAAGCAGGTAAAGATGATGCATCCTGCAAGTATGTTGATCTGACTTCACACTTTCAAAACAAAATATTACATATGTATCTGTGGAATTATAAAGAGAAAGGAAAAATATTTTTCAATAGAAGCCAATTAAGCTTCAACAGATGATCAGGCTGAGCTGTAGATAGTCAGGAAGAATAGCTTTTTCTTTTATATCTTTATCTACTCAGACTCCAAACAGCACTGTGTTCAAGACCTCCTCAGGGTTGAGTGTATTTGACCTCAAATCATATCCATGGGCAGGGGGGACAAATGCAGCTACACGTGTCAAATTAAAATATAGAGAGAAGAAAAATTGACAGAGTTTGTTTTGGAAGTCTAGGACAGAATAAAACTCAGGAGTTCAGAGTTTTTAAAGTCACAGGTAAAACTACCTCCCACTTTCTTTAAACACTTGGTTTGTGTGTTTATTTTCATAATTATGCTCTTTACACATGAAATTTGTCATCCTAAGAAATCCTCTTACTCTAGTCTGTGATTCTTCCTAAGACAGACCTGCTCACACAGATACTCTGCTGGGTTTTCCCAGTCGTGTCATACTCTCTTTCTTCCAGCTCATTTTGCCTCTGTAATTCAATCTCATCTCCATAGGATGTGAGCAATTTGTTCCTGCACAAGTCATTTTCTATTTCCTGCTTGTCCATAGCAGAAACCCTGGGGAATCCTTGTGGCATTCCCCTGAGAAATCACATCAAGGGAGGGTTTTATCAACTGCCAAACAACAGGCCATTGTGCATCTCAAATACATTCTAACACAGTCACTGAGAATTCTGGATGATTTTTTTTAAATAGACATTGTGCTTCAGATATATACAGATGAACTAGAACCTCAGATTTCAATCTCTACAAATACTGAGAAGATGGAAGGAGTTCTCATATGTATTATAGTTATGTGAAAAACGAGATACAGATTTACTGGACAGGTTAGGAAGTATTTCCAGCGCTCCTCTCCCCAGTTAGCTCCACCACCTCCAGTTTATCACCCTGGACACCAGTAGCTGCCAACAATATCACGCCAGCAGGACTGCCTGTGTGGTGTACTCCCTTCTAACCCCTGCTCAACTCGTGTTTTCTACCCTACTGCGAAAAGCAGGGTAGGGTCCTTAGCAGCCCTCCCCTTCTCCCTTTACACTGGATCTGACCTCAAGGAATGTTTTCTGGGTCTGGTTCACACACACATGACTCTTTACCTACAACCTGATGGTCCAAACAGGTATGTAGAATGCATCTAGCAGGATTTTCCAGTAATTTAGCTACCTGAGAGAAATTCAAAGCATCTCTGCTCTGTTCAGGAGACGCATCACAAGAACAGTGGCAAGATTATAAAATGGTCAAAATTCAAATCTCAGGCTGCAGTCTCCTACTAATTACACAGCTGAAATTTCCAAGGGCTGACACTGACTTTCTGACCTGCAGTTTCTCCAACATATATTCATAAAGAGCCCGTCTTACGAAAAGAAACCCTAAACTTTGCCTTACAACAAATGATCGTTATTCTGCTGAAATCTTAAACCCTTCAGCATTTATCCGCAGCAGTCCCAATTTCATGGAAGACATTACAACGTTATCCTCAAATCCTGGGCCATTACTCACCGTAAATCGCAAGCCCTAGTATGCTACTCAGTCACCTAAACAACCTTTCTTTCTGCAAAGCATATGACTTTTAGCAGAGATAATAAAACAGTATCTTAAATTAGCTTTAGCTTTCCATTCTCTTAATCAAAGCTATTCTCAAAAAGCCATTATTATAAAACAAACGAATTACCACCACTGCAACAGTAAACTAAGAGCTGATTACAGGCTCGGAACAGATGCAGCTCACCCTCCAGAACTTTATGTATCAACTTACCGTAGCTGCTTTGCATAGCTGAGTTCAATCTCTGTTCTTTCTTTTACAAACTTGATGTATTTTTCCAGAACATCAATACCCCACTGCGTGTGTTTTTCTAAGTTGTCAAACTGATCCTGCAATTAAAAAATAAAAAAAAAAACACCACTAGTTTTGTCTCACTGAACACAGAGATAACTAAAAATAATTTCCAAAGTGCATATCACCATAAAGAAAGTGTTAATAATATTTTCCATTACCACAGTTAGACATTTTTAGCAATGCAGGTTTTTAATCGGTGGAAATATGTCGTCTAACATGAGACCACTTCAGATACATTCTTCATTCCTCATCTCTGAATGTTTCATTTCAGAATCCCTGGCAATTCTACTCAATATAATCTCCTAGTATAAAGACATACTTAGAGGATAAATAAATATTCTTGCCAGTGATTTAATGTACTCTGAATTAACAGAAATTCCATGAATTTGAGGTTTACTGCTAATTCACCTGGGGTTTTTTGTCTGAAAAAATATAGATTTACACTCAAACTTTGTCAGTATTACAAATTTAAAATAGTTTACAGCAGGTAATCTTTTCACAGAACAGGATTCACTTCTCCTATAGCCTGTTTCGTTCTAAAACAGAACCCATGCTAATGAAACCACCAAAAAAAATTTCATTAGCCATGTTTATAGTAATTTTCTTGACTACTTCCATTGATATACAGATGCTATTTTGTTCTTCAAATATTGCTGCCCTCAAAAACAGTCACACATGTTTTCAATAAATTTTTTTTCAATCAAGAACATTCCACAAGTCAGTCTGGGATTTGCCAAGAGAAATTAAGCAACTCTCAACCCAAATTAATTATCCAAGCCAGCTTATTACTATCTGCAGATTTAACCAAAAATTACCTTATTTTTTTTAAGATTTGGTTATTTCAACAACACTGAAACCCTATCCAATCCACACAGCACTTCAGACATTAATGTTTCTAACAGACTCAAAGAATTTTTCAACTGTGATACACTGAGTACTTATCCTCACAGAACAGAGCGTAAACAAAGTCTTTAGCAACAGCCTGATTTGGCATCAGGTTCCATTAGGGTTTACATGGAAAAGAGAGAGTACGTTTGCACATCTGCGGTACAAAGGTTAGATTTACAACGTTGTCCAAAAAAACGTGCACAGCAATAGATTTGGGTCAGCTTCTGACAGCAGCGATGCTTCTTTCTGCCTGCGGAAGGTTTGGCCTTGCGATCTGCAGAGCTATCATGGAACACCATCAAAGCAGCACCAGCCACTTCCGCAGCTGCACCGAGCAGAAAAATAACCAAAGACTACAGCTCAGCCGACTTTATGCACATGTTGCTTTTAAGCAAATAACACTTTCTGCTTTGTAGCATATCTGGCTCGACAGAAAATTAGATCGGTATCAGGAGAGATTCTTCCAGCGCTGAATAAGTCACGTACACAGAAGCTGCTACTCACTAACAGAACAGTTCTAATTGTATTTTGAAGGGAAGAAATAGCGATCATGTTAGAGGTGGCAAATTTACAAAGCTCTACAGGTAATCACATGGACTAGGACCCACAGGGGTGGTGGATCTGAGTATTTGCTCTCGTTTAGCGTGAGGTACTGTTTTAAACCAATTCAGCCCAAGCAGAGCAGGTTTCGGTTTAAGTTACACCAGTTTTAGTCAATTTAGGCACTGCGGGCAGAACTGCAAGAGGGCAACAGGATGAAGTTACAGAAATAGTAAAGAACTTCTACGCTCTGTGCTCCAGGAGCTAAGTGGTTAGAGGCAAGTGAAAAAAAGAATGCAAACTACACATATTAAGAGCCTGACTTCCAGCAATGTAAATCACCCTTAAAGCAGCATAACATCATTCGCTCAAAAAGAGGATGTTCGATTTCTGCAGAAAGGGAAGACGTGGACTAAGCCAGTATATATTTGCATATAGACAAATCCTTATTTCAGACAATTTCACAGCTGGGGAGAATACAAAGGCAACATGGACCTCTCATACCCCTGAAGGGCTCAGTCCTGTGTGCCTTCCTGGTTTGTCTGGAGCACGATGCCAGCAGAGAGAGGCACCTTCTGCTCTGCTTCAAATATACACCCTCCAGAGTTCCCAGACTGCGCTGGCGTCAAGTGCAAACACGGTCTTTTTGAGGTTTCTGATAAAGAGCTCTCACAGCTATCCCACACCCTACTCCTCCACAATTTACATTATTTAACATAAACACATGCACATAAAACGAATACCCCACGAGGCAGTCCATTACTCACACGTTTACATGCGTTCACACACACTCCCAGCTCTGAGAAGGAAAATCTCAGGAGGGAAACACACTCCCTAATCCCTGTAAGATAATTAACTCACCCTTATCAGACAGACCATACCAGCAGCAAGAAACTAACTTCCCATCCTACTGTAACCCCGTCCAAAGAGGAAAGGCCATGGTTTCCCAGAGGAAAGAATGCCTTTCCAGGAGATCCTGCCCTTCAAGATAGTTCAGTCTGCTGACTGCACAGGAACGTTCAGCCGGTTCCACCCGGAAAGGCAATATT